>NC_138316.1:39385000-39560000 GCF_965601325.2 Salmo salar
ACCATCACAGCATGGTTGATAGCCTGACATGACCATCACAGCATGGTTGATAGCCTGACATGACCATCACAGCATGGTTGATAATCTGACATGACCATCACAGCATGGTTGATAGCCTGACATGATCATCACAGCATGATTGATAGCCTGACATGATCATCACAGCATGGTTGATAGCCTGACATGACCATCACAGCATGGTTGATAATCTGACATGACCATCACAGCATGGTTGATAATCTGACATGACCATCACAGCATGGTTGATAACCTGACATGACCATCACAGCATGGTTGATAGGCTGACATGACCATCACAGCATGGTTGATAGCCTGACATGACCATCACAGCATGGTTGATAACCTGACATGACCATCACAGCATGGTTGATAACCTGACATGACCATCACAGCATGGTTGATAACCTGATGGTTGATAGCCTGACATGACCATCACAGCATGGTTGATAACCTGACATGACCATCACAGCATGGTTGATAACCTGACATGACCATCACAGCATGGTTGATAGCCTGACATGACCCTCACAGCATGGTTGATAATCTGACATGACCATCACAGCATGGTTGATAGCCTGACATGACCATCACAGCATGGTTGATAACCTGACATGACCATCACAGCATGGTTGATAGCCTGACATGACCCTCACAGCATGGTTGATAATCTGACATGACCATCACAGAATGGTTGATAGCCTGACATTACCATCACAGCATGGTTGATAACCTGACATGACCATCACAGCATGGTTGATAACCTGACATGACCATCACAGCATGGTTGATAACCTGACATGACCATCACAGCATGGTTGATAGGCTGACATGACCATCACAGCATGGTTGACAACCTGACATGACCATCACAGCATGGTTGATACATACACCATAGACCAAAAGTATTGGACACGTATGAGAGATATCAACTGAATAGATGTCAGAGGGAGATTAAGCTCAATTGGTAGAACATGGCGCTTGCAACACCAGGGTTGTGGGTTCGATTCCCACGGGGGACCAGTATGAAAACTCACTACTGTAAATTGTGTCTGCTAAATGACAAAAATGATGAAGTGAAAAACAAAGAACCTACAGGCTGATATTGATGACAATGTAATAGCAGCCTAATGCAGGCCTGGAAAAGACATGAGGGTGAAATACAATTACACAGGATTACAAGACATTCATTGGTTTAACACCCAGAAAACCCCATTAATGGATAAATTACTGTAAACTGCATTAGAGTGGAATCCTTCATTTGGGGGTTAAGAAAGCGGTATTAGAGGTCGACCATCTGGAAAAACGGCCTGGGGATCCTGGTACAGTAATCCGGATCTGCTCAATGTCAGCATCACTCGAATTGAGGAGTTCACGGGGTCGATGTGCGGATGAAAACAATCCTGGGAATCGGAATGGTCTGTCACCTCGCTTTGCCCGCCCTGACTGAGATTGGAGCCAGTTTGCATAGCTGTCGCCAAACATCCCACTTCCCCTCCCTCCCTCAGTCCCCAGCTCTCCTTCTCTCCTCTCGCAGGCGCGTTGCATCAGGTGGGAATTCGCTCTATTCGGTCAAGGGCAACAGAGAGCGGTGTGTTTGCACACCATGCAGGTAAATAATCCCAACGGGAACTGTATCACCACATACTTCCTCCCAAATGGAACGTGTTGACTTGTGGGCTGATAGGGGAGACTATCTGCTGTAGCCGTAAGTGCGCCTATTGGAAAGAGTTAGGCTCAGGTAGAATACCTTGGAGTTTTATATGATTCTTTTCATGATTTTACTATTTTTTATAGCCTATTAAGAAGGAGATTTCGAAGAATGACGAAAAGCAACAGGCATCAGACAGAAAGTAAACTAGGCTTGGTTCTGTGACGTTCATTCCTTTACGCGCTCAGACTCGTCACAATTGATATAGCCTGAAGGAAAATACGAATGTACATCTAAAACCCACGCAGTTTGAATTTGAATGTAAATACCTCTCACTGCAGATTATGCCTATAGCCTACAAGAGCTGAGAAACTGCACTGCCATAAATCATTGGGATCAGAAATACTGTAGTTCCTCTGAATAAAAAATATCCTCAAAGTAGCCTAATAATGTATATTGCTATGGTAATGAATTAATTATTTGAAAATATGAACTGTTAATTGTTACATTAGGAAACAATATATAAAATGTTGAGCGATTACAGGCTATATAGTGTAGTTGACTGGGATGTGACCCATCTAGGTTCCACCTAAAAACGGAGCCATCGGCTTAGGATCCATTTCAACTATAAACCATTTGGATCTATTCAGCTCCATGGCATAAACAGTTATGTATTGACACATTCATTGAAACTGTAGCAAAATCAAATCACTTTCTCTAACATTTTCTGATAGGCTTATTGGAAAACTAAACAAAAGCTGTGACATGATTTCGTAATAATAAAAAAAACATTTCAAAGTTATCATAAAGGATGAAATATATTATTAGGCCTACCTCGTGGTTTGTGCAGCATGAAAACAGTTCCCGGAGCGCTAAACGGCTACCTCTCCTTTCCTCTGTATCATTTGGCTCCTACTACTAACGTCTGTCCTCCCGCTGTCTCCTTCTCTCACCACAGTGACGTGACTGCAAAGTCGACCCGAAACCGCCTCGCTCGCTATACGTTCTTCAGGACGATTACAACGTTAAATAACGCCTCCATCTCCAACCTCATTTACATGATAAGTATTTCGCTTTTTAGACATTTAGAATATGAAAAGACCGAGAAGATTTTTTTAAGTGTTACATTTTCCCCTTAATCTCTCTGTCTCCTCCTCTTGTTCTCTCTCTCACACTTTCGCGCGCGCACACACACACAATTCATTTTATAGGTTTCAAATTCTTTAACAGAGACCAAAGGTTTATACACTTCAGCTGTTTACATGTTCTGAATTGACATCTTACATTTAGCCTGTCACATGTAAATTACAGGGACATGTTTGATCAGCAGTAAACTATTGTTAGGATACCTGCTAAAGAATTCCCATCAGCATGACTCAGGTCTGAAACTCTCTAAAGGTATTTACTAGAACAGAGTTCATCTCCTGAAATGATTAGTCATAATACAATGTATCGGTGTGAAATCACAGCAATAGCTAACTTCAGTCACATTCAACCAGTGAACCACATTCACTCCTCATGGATATTCTTTGGTTATGACACCATCAAGGCAAACCATTCAAATGGCAAAAGTAAGAGGCAAAATCAGTGCAGAGGTTGTCTACAGTCTCCAGGCTCTGTGGTGCTTCCTCTCCCAGCCTCACCTTGTTAAACATACAGTAGAAACCCACTGATCGCAGAGCAGCTGATAGACGGAGTGGAGGGAGGAGAGTGGAGGCATGGGAAACAGTTGGATGTCAACCTGCTCTGTGTGTTTTTATGAGGCCATTTACTTCTACTGAGTGGAGACAGACAGACAGACAGACAGACAGACAGACAGACAGACAGACAGACAGACAGACAGACACAGACAGACAGACAGACAGACAGACAGACAGACAGACAGACAGACAGACAGACAGACAGACAGACAGACAGACAGACAGACAGACAGACAGAGAGAGAGAGAGACAGAAAGACACAGAGAGAGAGACAGAGAGAGAGACAGAGAGATTAAGTGAGAGAGAGAGACACAGAGAGAGAGAGAGACAGAGAAAGAGAGAGAGATACAGACAGAGAAAGAATTGAATTTAATTGAAAGAGAGAGAGCAGGAGGAGGATAGTTACTGAGGAGGGGAGACAGCAAGAGAAAGGGGTTGAAGAAAAGGAGAAAGGAAAATAATGCATGGAAAAGACAGGAGTCCTTTTTGATTTATTCTTATTTAACTAGGCAAGTCAGTTAAGAACACCTTTTTATTTACAATGACAGCCTACCTGGTAACAGTGGATACCTGCCTTGTTCAGGGGCAGAACAACAGATTTTTACCTTGTCAGCTCAGGGATTTCATCTAGCAACCTTTCGGTTACTGGCCCAACGCACTAACCACTAGGCTACCTGCTACCCCAGGTCCTAAAGTCCTAAAGTCCTGGGTTGCTGACTGAGTGAGAATGACCCCGTATTCAGACCCTCCAAATCTAAACACTGTGGTAGATGAATTTATGACTACCACAGTCATGATATTGTAGCACATTTGGGCAGTAGCCCCAACCTGGAATCGAACCCCAGTCCAACAACCCAACACCTTAGTCAACAGATCTGAACCTCTCGACGAGGTCACCAGGGGTTGGGTTAAGGTCCCCCCACGCTTCTCTATACCAAGTCCTTCACATGCGCACATAGCTAGGTGTTGGGTTAAGGTTGATACAATATAATATAGTCCTATAGGTGATGTGAGGTTTGAGGTCAGAGTGTATTAAGGAGGCATCGTAACAAGCTGGTTACAATGGAATTGCCTCAGCTTTGTGTTAGTCTGTTACTGACGTCATACTGTCTCTATAGCCCACTTCATGTCCTCTTTCTCTCATGTCAATCATTCTCCCTACAATCCTTCTATAAGCTACTGCAGCCATTTCATGTACACCTTTATGCTGTTGACATCATCAGTTTGTAACATGTGGGGTAGGTGCCAGGGCTGAGTGGTAACCCAAAGTAACAAGTTACTGAAACAGAAGCAGCAGTCTCATGTATAAAACAGCACACATTTTTTTACATTTTACATTTTAGTCATTTAGCAGACGCTCTTATACAGAGCGACTTACAGTAGTGAATGCATACATTTCATACATTTTTTCCCTGTGCTGGCCCCCCGTGGGAATCGAACCCACCACCCTGGCGTTGCAAACACCTACAGGGAAGGCCACACACACACACACACACACAGCGAGAGAGAGACTATTTGCACATCGTTACAACACTGTATATAGACATAATGACATTTGAAATGTCTTTATTCTTTTGGAACTTCTGTGAGTGTAATGTTTACTGTTAATTTCACTTTTGTTTATTATCTACTTCAATTGCTTTGGCAATGTTTACATATGTTTCCCATGCCAATAAAGCCCTTGAATTGAATTGAGAGTGAGAGGGAGGAGGGGCCGAGGACACAGATCTGAAACTTAACACCTGTCCACAGACACCCTCAGGTGGCAAAGCCTCCATAATGATGTGACTGAACACAGCCCCCATGTTGTCTACAGTTTAGTAAACATCCAGTGTGGTCGGAATCTCATGATTGTTTGGCAACTTGTCAGAGGCCACACAGACTCACTCACGCTCATGCAGGAAGGCAGGCACGCACACACCCACCCACGCAGAACACACACAAACAACCACACACACTTCATCCAGTCTGAAGGGGATAGATCTAGTATGAAGGGGATAGATCCTGTCTGAAGGGGATAGATCCTGTCTGAAGGGGATAGCTAGTCTGAAGGGGATAGATCTAGTCTGAAGGGGATAGATCCTGTCTGAAGGGGATAGTGCCTGTCTGAAGGGGATAGATCCTGTCTGAAGGGGATAGCTAGTCTGAAGGGGATAGATCCTGTTTGAAGGGGATAGATCTAGTCTGAAGGGGATAGATCCTGTCTGAAGGGGATAGATCCTGTCTGAAGGGGATAGCTAGTCTGAAGGGTATAGATCCTGTCTGAAGGGGATAGATCCTGTCTGAAGGGGATAGATCTAGTCTGAAGGGGATAGATCCTGTCTGAAGGGGATAGATCCTGTCTGAAGGGGATAGATCTAGTCTGAAGGGGATAGATCCTGTCTGAAGGGGATAGATCTAGTCTGAAGGGGATAGATCTAGTCTGAAGGGGATAGATCCTGTCTGAAGGGGATAGATCCTGTCTGAAGGGGATAGATCTAGTCTGAAGGGGATAGATCCTGTCTGAAGGGGATAGATCTAGTCTGAAGGGGATAGATCTAGTCTGAAGGGGATAGATCCTGTCTGAAGGGGATAGATCCTGTCTGAAGGGGATAGATCTAGTCTGAAGGGGATAGATCCTGTCTGAAGGGGTTAGATCATCAGACTGAGATCCTCACTGGAGAAGCCCCCATTTCTATAGAAATATAATCCATTGTCATGGAAATGGGATGCATAAAGGTGATACATTGAACTCAAGGCGTTGAGTCCGTCATGAGTACTGAAAGGAAGACTGAATATTACAGATCAACTCTCAAAGACACAATGCTGGAGAAGAATGAAGAAGGCAACTGTGCCGGTGGAAACCGGTTTGACAGGGGATGGTTACATTCTCCAACATTTTGTATGTGTGTGTGTGTGTGTGTGTGTGTGTGTGTGTGTGAGTGTGTGAGTGAGTGAGTGAGTGAGAGGGTTTGTGTGTGTGTTGGAGTGTGTATGTGTGTAAGAGAGCGAGATAGAGAGACAGAGACAGAAAGTATGTGTGTGGGGGGTGCATTTGCTTGAGTCTCCTCCCTCTCCCTGTCACCTAATTTCCTAGATGATTATAGATAAAAAAAATAAAAAAAGTTCTAGAGAAGAGAGAAAGAGAGAGAATGTTTTGAGAAATTCCAATGAAGAGAAAAATGAAAGGAGAAACATTCAGAGAGATGGATGCTTAAGACAACTAAAACCCTCCAAAGAAGAAAGAGAAAAAGATAAGATACATTCAGACACACATCTTTAGACATTCTCCAGAAGCACACATTCTGGGAGGTCACATTCAGAGGAAACAGGTCCCAGAGCAGTAACTGTTAAAACACAATGTAACACGCCTACAAGCAGAACAATACCGACTGTTCCACGGTGTGACTAAATACAGACCAGAGAGCAGGTGAACTCACATGAAAGACAAAGCTCAGGACGATGTCAAAAGCTCTAAATGAAATTCCACAACTCCTCCGGACACTAACAACAGAAACCCAAAATAAGAGCTGACTGGAAGTCTTAAACTTCCAAAATAGGACTCAAGGCAGTGGTGGAGCACTCACAAAGCATGTTGAGAACATAGAACTAAAGCTCACTAAGCATGTTGAGAACATAGAACTAAAACTCACAAAGCATGTTGAGAACATAGAACTAAAGCTCACTAAGCATGTTGAGAACATAGAACTAAAACTCACAAAGCATGTTGAGAACATAGAACTAAAGCTCACTAAGCATGTTGAGAACATAGAACTAAAACTCACAAAGCATGTTGAGAACATAGAACTAAAGCTCACAAAGCATGTTGAGAACATAGAACTAAAGCTCACAAAGCATGTTGAGAACACAGAACTAAAACTCACAAAGCATGTTGAGAACATAGAACTAAAGCTCACAAAGCATGTTGAGAACATAGAACTAAAACTCACTAAGCATGTTGAGAACATAGAACTAAAGCTCACAAAGCATGTTGAGAACACAGAACTAAAACTCACAAAGCATGTTGAGAACATAGAACTAAAACTCACTAAGCATGTTGAGAACACAAAACTAAAACTCACTAATCATGTTGAGAACACAGAACTAGAATGATTATATTTCTATGGATGAGATTAACTGATCATGTTGTCCTTTTTTCCCCAAGTGGAAATGCACTAGGTCGAAATACACTAGTCCTCAACTGGCAGCTTCATTAAATAGTACCCGCAAAACACCAGTCTCAACGTCAACAGTGAAGAGGTGACTCCGGGATGCTGGCCTTCTAGGCAGAGTTGTAAAGAAAAAGCCATATATCAGACTGGCCAATAAAAGGAAAAAGATTAAGATGGGCAAAAGAACACAGACACTGGACAGAGGAACTCTGCCTAGAAGGCCAGCATCCCGGAGTCGCCTCTTCACTGTTGACTATGAGACTGGTGTTTTGCGGGTGCTATTTAATGAAGCTGCCAGCTGAGGACTTGTGAGGCGTCTGTTTCTCAAACTAGACACTCCTTGCTCTTTCTCAGTTGTGCACCGGGGCCTCCCACTCCTCTTTCTATTCTGGTTAGAGCCAGTTTGCACTGTTCTGTGAAGGGAGTAGTACACAGCGTTGTACGAGATCTTCAGTTTCTTGGCAATTTCTCACATGGAATAGCCTTCATTTCTCAGAACAAGAATAGACAAGTTCTTTGTTTTTGGACATTTTGAGCCTGTAATCGAACCCACAAATGCTGATGCTCCAGATACTCAACTAGTCTAAAGAAGGCCAGTTTCATTGCTTCTTTAATCAGAACAACAGTTTTCAGCTGTGCTAACATAATTGCAAAGGGGTTTTCTAATGATCAATTAACCTTTTAAAATGATAAACTTGGATTAGCTAACACAACATGCCATTGGAACACAGGAGAGATGGTTACTGATAATGGGCCTCTGTAGCCTATGTAGATATTCCATTAAGAATCTACCGTTTCCAGCTACAATAGTCATTTACAACATTAACAATGTCTACACTGTATTTCTGATCAATTTGATGTTATTTTAATGGACAAAAAAAATGTGCTTTTCTTTCAAAAACAAGGACATTTCTAAGTGACCCCACACTTTCGAACAGTAGTGTACCTATATAGGTATGATATATTGTATGCTAATGAGAAACCTTTATACACACACAAGATTACCTATAACATAATATTTTTTGTAAAAATGTATTTATAGACTGGAGCAGCACATTTGTGGTGAGTTAAACAGCTGTAGCTAGAAGGTCCAAATGTAGTTACAGGAGAATATTACACTTGAATTCAGACCTGTCTCTTTGCCTTACTGACTGTCAGTGTCAAGCCTGCAGCCTGGAAACCATGCAGGTTGGTATTTATTGGGATGACACAAGTAATGGAGGCAGCTCTGCAGAGTGGTCACTCGCTGGCACAGCCACAAAGTCATAAAATCTGATTTTAAACCTTACCCTAACCTTAACCACACTGCTAACCCTAATGATGGCTAACCATGGCCTTAAATTAACACCAAAAAGCTAATTTTAGTTATCATGAATTTTTACAATATTGACTTCGCTGCTAGCCAATCTAGCAGAAACCACTCAGTGCTGCCTCCAGGGCAAGACTCATGACAATAAATGTCAACCTGCGAAAAACATCCACATAAACTAGTTCTACTGCTCTCCTTAGCCCTGTTTATACCTGGTGCTAACATGCATCCTATGTCCTGATCTTGTCCAAATTCTCATTGTCACCACATTTACAGGTGTAGGCGATTAAATGACACATTCATCAGATTGTGATCAGATCTTCCTGACCTCCGGATCTGGATGGTCAAACCATTTAAATGATCATTATACCAACTACTAAAATCATTGACAGGAAGCACCATTGACCTAAGTCTTATGGCACAAGTAATTGCCTTAAATTCAATAAATTCATAATATTTTGAAAGAATTTCTGTCAAATATCAGGTCACAATGTGGACACAGTGGACGGATGAGACACATTTTAACACCATGTGTAGACGCAACAAAATTTGATCAGCTCCTTCCGTGACCTCCAACTGCTCTTAAATACTAGTAAAACTAAATGCATGCTCTTCAACCGATCGCTGCCCGTACCTGCCCGCCCGTCCAGCATCACTACTCTGGACGGTTCTTACTTAGAATATGTGGACAACTACAAATACCTAGGTGTCTGGTTAGACTGTAAGCTCTCCTTCCAGACTCACATCAAACATCTCCAATCCAAAATTAAATCTAGAATCGGCCTTCTATTTCGCAACAAAGCATCCTTCACTCATGCTTCCAAACATACCCTCGTAGAACTGACTATTCTACCGATCCAAGACTTCGGCGATGTCATTTACAAAATAGCCTCCAATACCCTACTCAATAAACTGGATGATTTCTATCACCGTGCCATATGTTTTGTCACCAAAGCCCCATATACTACCCACCACTGCGACCTGTACGCTCTCGTTGGCTGGCCCTCGCTTCAAACTCGTCGCCAAACCCACTGGCTCCAGGTCATCTACAAGACCCTGCTAGGTAAAGTCCCCCCTTATCTCAGCTCACTGGTCACCATAGCAGCACCCACCTGTAGCACGCGCTCCAGCAGGTATATCTCTCTGGTCACCCCTAAAGCCAACTCCTCCTTTGGTCGTCTCTCCTTCCAGTTCTCTGCTGCCAATGACTGGAACGAACTACAAAAATCTCTAAAACTGGAAACACTTATCTCCCTCACTAGCTTTAAGCCCCAACTGTCAGAGCAGCTCACAGATCACTGCACCTGTACATAGCCCATCTATAATTTAGCCCAAACAACTACCACTTCCCCTACTGTATTTATTTATTTATTTTGCTCCTTTGCACCCCATTATTTCTATTTCTACTTTGCACTTTCTTCCACTACAAATCTACCATTCCAGTGTTTTACTTGCTATATTGTATTTACTTTGCCACCATGGCCTTTTTTGCCTTTACCTCCCTTATCTCACCTCATTTGCTCACTTTGTATATAGACTTATTTTTCTACTGTATTATGTTTGTTTTACTCCATGTGTAACTCTGTGTTGTTGTATGTGTCGAACTGCTTTGCTTTATCTTGGCCATGTCGCAATTGTAAATGAGAACTTGTTCTCAACTTGCCTACCTGGTTAAATAAAGGTAAAATAAAAAAATAAAAAGATCATATTCATCAGATCATGAAACTCACATGTTAGCGCAAGGTGTAAACGAGGCTCTGTTCAGATGTAATTGTGTTTCTTAAACCAGCCATCAACAGTGACTGTACAAAACATTAGGAATACCTTCCCCCTTTTGCCCTCAGAACAGCCTCAATTAGTTTTTACTTTTTAAAAACATTTTAGTCATTTTAGCAGACGCTCTTATCCAGAGCGACTTACAGTAGTGATTGCATACATTTCATTTCATGCATTTTTTTTTTGTACTAGTTGGGGCATGGACTCTACAAGGTGTCCTTCCACAGGGATGCTGGTCCATTTTGACTCCAATGCTTCCCGCAGTTGTGTCAAGTTGGCTGGATGTCCTTTGGGTGGAGGACCATTCTTGATACACACGGGAAACTGTTGAGCATGAAAAACCTTGCAGAATTGCAGTTCTTGACACAAACTTGGGCGCCTAGCACCTACTACCATACCCTGTTCAAATGCACTTAAATCTTTCACCCTTTGAATGGCAAACATACACAATCCATCTCTCAGTTGTCTCAAAGCTTGAAAATCCTTTAACCTGTCTTCTCCCCTTCATCTACAATGATTGAAGTGGATTTAACAAGTGACATCAATAAGGGATCATAGCTTTCACCTGGATTCACCTGGTCAGTCTATGTCATGGAAAGAGCCTGTTCCTAATGTTTTGTACACTCAGCGTATTATAGCTGCAAAACAGAAGACATCTCTCTCACACACACACACAAACACACCTCCCCTCTCTTTCACACACATACACTTGTGCTGAAATGTCACTAAACAGCTCTTTGGTTAACACACTTAGAGAACTAGTCCACAAGGTGAAAGCAATGTTGGCTCTCCTCTTTCAGTTCCTGTTCTGGGAAAATGAACCAACTTTATTTCCTTCACTTTCTCCTTCAAACGTATCACGCATGCAATGTCAGAGGAGAATGATTGCTTTAGGGCTGATGTGGTTATTAATTAGCTAAATGTATTTGGTTAGTGATTGTTCCCGGTATAATGGGTGGATTCAGAGGCGGCAGGTGGGAGGAGCTATCGAAGGACGGACTCATGTAATGGCTGGAATTAAAACGTTTTTTTTTTTTACAGTTCCACTGATTCCATTCCAGCCATTACAATGAGCCCATCCTCCTATAACTCCGCCCACCAGCCTCCTCTGGTGGATTGCAGTCTACTCCCTCATTCAGTGTGAGGACAGATTATCTAGATGGACGCCACTGTTTATGACCAACATGAGTCTCTTCTCTTTTAGGATACAGTGTTCCCATGACACAGTGGGTACATGGGATATCATCCCCACATCATCAGGCTGGCATCTCCATGTAAACAGATTCCCATTGGCATGGAGACATGGAAACCAGCTCAGTCTCACCCAGTGTCAATGCATTCCACTCTGTTCATCTCCCACATATCAAACGATGTATCAATATTCATATGCTTTTCAGCTGTAGGCCTAGAACAGGGGTTTGTGTTTCACAAGCCCGGCATCTCTCCCAGTGATGCCCGCACTGGAATCCCAAACGCCCACACCCCACCCTGCCCAGAGGACAGCGCCCTCCTTCATAGGGCCGTGGTGGGAGAACAGGGGCGCTTTTGTTTTCGGGAGGGTACAGGGGAACGTTGTCTGCATTGTGGTCGTGCGGACAATCATATTTTATTCAACAGGCCGCTGGCTCTTGGCGGGGGCTAGGCCACAATGTCAGCCGTCCATTGTCAGAGGGAATAGTCTGTTCCAAGACAGGGTGAGCAGCATCACAGTCTGATCTTCCTGCCTCAGTGTGTTCTCTCTCTGTAAGCTATACAACATCTGTCACGTAGTGGACACGCAGACAGACAGACACCATACTCCCCTTTTCTCCCTCCCTGGCGCTCTCTCTACATCTCTCCCTCACACACATCATAGGGAAGGAGCAGTGCTCTCAGGTTTTAGAGGTTTTCAGTACGACTTACGCAAGGAGAAGTAACTGTTCTCCACCATAGGTTACTGTGTGGTTATGAAAGTGAAGTGAGTTGCCAAGGGAAACCTCTCACTCTCACCTCCATAGCCAAACTCAGACCCTTTGAAGCCTCTGTGGTATTGAAGAGGACCTGGATGTGAACACTAAAGGTCTAAGTGTGACGATGGCTAGAGATGCCAATCACAGTGCTTTTAGGTAGTTTCCTTTCCAGGTTTCCATGACAGGTGAAAAGGGAAATTCTAGTCTAATAACCTTCACACTGTCAAACACAGACTTATTACAAAGGTGAGATAAGACAAGTTTTTATGTATGACTGGGACTGGGCCAATACAGTGGAATTCATCCATCTACCAGCCAGACCAGGAAAAACAGTCAAACATGCAGTCAAACTGACCCTTAAAAACATGCCTTTCTTGTAAGAGATGTGGTTCTAGATGAAATGTAGATTGACCGGTTAACTGTGAATTTTGACTAAACGGACCGGTTAAGTGCACATTTTGAGTAAACGGACCGGTTAAGTGTACATTTTCAGTAAACGGCCTGTCAGAGTACTGCTGTGGTACGTGAGAAACATTTACCCACCATGTGCAGCTCATAATGCCACTCTCCTGTCATATGGCCTTGTCATATCTAGACAACAACCCTGTCTTCTTTATACCGTCTTGTTTATATGTGAAAGGGGTAGGAGGTAAAACGTGGTAAATTAAAGCCCGCCACAACACCTAGCCATGGATTGCATCCTGTTTTTTAAACATGCAGACATCTCAATGACATCTCAGTACCTTGATGTAAGTAAACAGACATCTCAATGACATCTCAGTACCTTGATGTAAGTAAACAGACATCTCAATGACATCTCAGTACCTTGATGTAAGTAAACAGACATCTCAATGACATCTCAGTACCTTGATGTAAGTAAACAGACATCTCAATGACATCTCAGTACCTCGATGTAAGTAAACAGACATCTCAATGACATCTCAGTACCTTGATGTAAGTAAACAGACACGTAGAGATTCATTAAACCATTTCAACGTCCATGTTTAGTAGGAAATGTATTTTCACATCAGAAAATAATCAGTGTCTAACACAGCTACATTTGAAAAGAAAAAAAATATTCAAATGCAGTCTGCATAAATCTGTTCAAAATGGAGGCAAACCCTTAAAGAAAAATGATCTTAAAAGCCCAGTGCAGTCAAAAACGTGATTTTTCTGTGTTACATATTTCCACAGAGGTTGAAATAATACTGTGAAATTGTGAAAATGATAAAGCCCTTTTAGTGGAAGAGCTGTTTGAAAAGACTGCATGAACTTTCAGACTGTTTTGGTGGGATGGAGATTTGACCTGCTCAAATGACCAATAAGATTCTTATTGAACCTAGGTTACAAAGTTCCAAACCTCGCTGCCAATAACAGCTAGTTTTCAGTTTTCCCTTCCCCACTCAGACCACTCCCAGACAGTCCTAGTAACATTCTTGATTGATAAATTGCTCTGTGCTAAGAAGCCATCGGTTTTATTTTGACCATTTTAATTGAAAATAATCACAGTAAGGTACTTAACTGTTACCCAGAAATGATTTGATATTGAGACAAAACAGCTGCATTAGACCTTTAAGAGATATATATATATATATATGTATGTAAGTATACAATATGTCATCGAATAAACGCATAGGGAATCTTCTCTGAAAAACAATGAAAAGTGCATTGAACAAGAAACAATTACGACCACAATTTTCTTCTGTGAAAAATACATCTATAAGTGAGATAAAATGTACATTTGTCAAGAAAAACCAGAGTATAAAGGCTTTTTTTCTGTTTTCTTCTTATTTTACCTCAGATACAGCAGTTAAGGTAATAGCATTTCATTAGAATAAAAGATGACAAAAAGCAGTGTTAGAATTGCACCAACTCTGTTCGGATCCACAACTCGTCATGAGAAAATGACTTTTTGAAGCACAAAAGGTAAGTATCTATATTATATAAAATTCTTCCTGGAAAGAACCAATGTGACAAAACTGCTCTTTTTACAAAATGTACATTATATGTATATACATTTGGCGATCCATTGTGAGAAAACATGTTTTACATATATATCTATGAATATATATTTATATAATAACCCCCGCCCATTTATTTACTCATCAAATATCTGACTAAAGACTTGATTCAATCTGTAGTGCTGAAGATCTCAGCACGATAGAAATGTATAAGCGATGTTCCCGTGTTCGCGGAGACTGCATTCACGGTGAACTCTGCATATGTCGGCTCAATCACTATTTACCTTTAAAACTGCGCCACGTCGCTGATCTTCAGCACAACCGATTGAATCGAACCCAAAAGTTTGCTGTAGGTAGGCAAGGGTCTGCTTTCTGATTGGCTGTTCTCTATTTCCTATGTTAATCTCTGCCTATCTAGTGCATGCTCATTGGTTGCGATCTTTCATGATTTGCAAAACAAATACAAAACTACATAATAAAAATAAGTCTATGAAAAGGTCCACTAGCAGTTTGCTAGTTGTATATATATCTTTTCTTTACTAAAAAACCCAGATTGTCCTCCTCTGTGGTTTCAGAGGCGTCTAGCCAATCAGGTAGTGCTGAAATGCTGGACCTCCTCTTCTCATCATGGTGGCAGCGCTGCTTCCTCTGGTCATCCAGTTAGCACATTAAAACAGGAGGACAGGAGGTTGATGCTCTGTCAGCTGACTATAGCTCCCCTGCCTCTTATTCCATCTCTCTGGGCTGTAGGACGACATCTCTGTCAGCTGACTATAGCTCCCCTGCCTCTTATTCCATCTCTCTGGGCTGTAGGACGACATCTCTGTCAGCTGACTATAGCTCCCCTGCCTCTTATTCCATCTCTCTGGGCTGTAGGACGACATCTCTGTCAGCTGACTATAGCTCCCCTGCCTCTTATTCCATCTCTCTGGGCTGTAGGACGACATCTCTGTCAGCTGACTATAGCTCCCCTGCCTCTTATTCCATCTCTCTGGGCTGTAGGACGACATGTCTGTCAGCTGACTATAGCTCCCCTGCCTCTTATTCCATCTCTCTGGGCTGTAGGACGACATCTCTGTCAGCTGACTATAGCTCCCCTGCCTCTTATTCCATCTCTCTGGGCTGTAGGACGACATCTCTGTCAGCTGACTATAGCTCCCCTGCCTCTTATTCCATCTCTCTGGGCTGTAGGACGACATGTCTGTCAGCTGACTATAGCTCCCCTGCCTCTTATTCCATCTCTCTGGGCTGTAGGACGACATCTCTGTCAGCTGACTATAGCTCCCCTGCCTCTTATTCCATCTCTCTGGGCTGTAGGACGACATGTCTGTCAGCTGACTATAGCTCCCCTGCCTCTTATTCCATCTCTCTGGGCTGTAGGACGACATCTCTGTCAGCTGACTATAGCTCCCCTGCCTCTTATTCCATCTCTCTGGGCTGTAGGACGACATCTCTGTCCCTCCCTCCCTCCTTCCATCCCTCTCTCCCTCTTCACTATAGACCCCTTCCCATCGCTCACTCTGCTTTAGGCAGACCTCCCCCTTTCTGTCCTTCACTCGGTCTCTCTCCCTCCATGCTGTAGGCAGGCCTCTCTCCCTCCATCTCTCTGTCCGTGCTATAGACAGGTCTCTCTCCCTCCATCTCCCTCTCTGTCCGTGCTATAGGCAGGCCTCTCTCCCTCCATCTCTCTGTCCGTGCTATAGACAGGTCTCTCTCCCTCCATCTCTCTGTCCATGCTATAGGCAGGCCTCTCTCCCTCCATCTCTCTGTCCGTGCTATAGGCAGGCCTCTCTCCCTCCATCCCTGTCTGTGCTATAGGCAGGCCTCTCTCCCTCCATCCCTGTCTGTGCTATAGGCAGGCCTCTCTCCCTCCATCCCTGTCTGTGCTATAGGCAGGCCTCTCTCCCTCCATCCCTGTCTGTGCTATAGGCAGGCCTCTCTCCCTCCATCCCTGTCTGTGCTATAGGCAGGCCTCTCTCCCTCCATCTCTCTGTCCGTACTGTAGGCAGGCCTCTCTCCCTCCATCTCTCTCTCTGTCCGTGCTATAGGCAGGCCTCTCTCCCTCCATCTCTCTCTCTCTCTGTCCGTGCTATAGGCAGGCCTCTCTCCCTCCATCTCTCTCTCTCTCTGTCCGTGCTATAGGCAGGCCTCTCTCCCTCCATCTCTCTCTCTCTGTCCGTGCTATAGGCAGGCCTCTCTCCCTCCATCTCTCTCTCTCTGTCCGTGCTATAGGCAGGCCTCTCTCCCTCCATCTCTCTCTCTCTGTCCGTGCTATAGGCAGGCCTGCTGCACCTGGTTGAGGAGCTCTCCGAAGCGGTCGAACAGGCCCTCCACCCAGGCTCCGTTCCTCATGCACAGCTGCACCGTCTCCTCCTGCCCCGTGTCCCCAGCCTGCACCCGCAATGACGCAATCTGCAACACAGCAACCACAAAACAACCCACAGGTCAGCCACAAAACAACCCACAGGTCAGCCACAAAACAACCCACAGGTCAGCCACAAAACAACCCACAGGTCAGCCACAAAACAACCCACAGGTCAGCCACAAAACAACCCACAGGTCAACCACAAAACAACCCACAGGTCAACCACAAAACAACCCACAGGTCAGCCACAAAACAACCCACAGGTCAGCCACAAAACAACCCACAGGTCAGCCACAAAACAACCCACAGGTCAGCCACAAAACAACCCACAGGTCAGCCACAAAACAACCCACAGGTCAGCCACAAAACAACCCACAGGTCAGCCACAAAACAACCCACAGGTCAGCCACAAAACAACCCACAGGTCAGCCACAAAACAACCCACAGGTCAGCCACAAAACAACCCACAGGTCAACCACAAAACAACCCACAGGTCAACCACAAAACAACCCACAGGTCAGCCACAAAACAACCCACAGGTCAGCCACAAAACAACCCACAGGTCAACCACAAAACAACCCACAGGTCAGCCACAAAACAACCCACAGGTCAGCCACAAAACAACCCACCCGTCAACCACAAAACAACCCACCCGTCAACCACAAAACAACCCACAGGTCAGCCACAAAACAACCCACAGGTCAACCACAAAACAACCCACCCGTCAACTACAAAACAACCCACCCGTCAACCACAAAACAACCCACCGTCAACCACAAAACAACCCACAGGTCAACCACAAAACAACCCACCCGTCAACCACAAAACAACCCACAGGTCAACCACAAAACAACCCACCCGTCAACCACAAAACAACCCACAGGTCAACCACAAAACAACCCACAGGTCAACCACAAAACAACCCACCCGTCAACAACACCAGCGTTTCTGTACAGCACTTTGTGACATCAGCTGATGTAAAAAGGGCTTTATAAATACATTTGATTGATTGACGATCGTTGGACTCCCGTCTGCAACAGGAGTCTCATTCCTCAGGCCGTTCTCTTCCGTTTGGTGCCAACTAAACAACCCTGGTAGCACACAACAGTTGTATGCCTGTCATGGGTTAGAGTTGTGCAACTAAACCATACCCAGGCACTCAGTGTCTGCCAGGGCCCTCACTGCCAGGGCCCTCACTGCCTCACTGCCAGGGCTCTCACTGCCAGGGCCCTCACTGCCTCACTGCCAGGGCGTGACGTATTGCCTGACAAAGGCACAAGCCGCAAACAATTACACATCCAGAGGGGTTGTTACTGAAGAGATAACCTAGGTTCAAGACTATTCTAATCTGAACATGACACTCAGTGGTCACTGCTGATACGGCGTCTCCATTCTGCAGTCAAAACATCACGTTGGAGGTTAGACCGAGGGCAATGTGGACCAACTAGACATCTGGCTAGGGTGTATTGTTTAGACTGAGGGCAATGTGGACCAACTAGACAGCTGGCTAGGGTGTATTGTTTAGACTGAGGGCAATGTGGACCAACTAGACAGCTGGTTAGTGTGTATTGTTTAGACTGAGGGCAATGTGGACCAACTAGACAGCTGGCTAGGGTGTATTGTTTAGACTGAGGGCAATGTGGACCAACTAGACAGCTGGTTAGTGTGTATTGTTTAGACAGAGGGCAATGTAGACCAACTAGACAGCTGGTTAGTGTGTATTGTTTAGACAGAGGGCAATGTAGACCAACTAGACAGCTGGCTAGTGTGTATTGTTTAGACTGAGGGCAATGTGGACCAACTAGACAGCTGGTTAGTGTGTATTGTTTAGACAGAGGGCAATGTAGACCAACTAGACAGCTGGCTAGTGTGTATTGTTTAGACTGAGGGCAATGTGGAGCCACTAGACAGCTGGCTAGTGTGTATTGTTTAGACTGAGGGCAATGTGGACCAACTAGACAGCTGGTTAGTGTGTATTGTTTAGACTGAGGGCAATGTGGACCAACTAGACAGCTGGCTAGTGTGTATTGTTTAGACTGAGGGCAATGTGGACCAGCTGGCTAGGGTGTATTGTTTAGACTGAGGGCAAAGTAGACCAACTAGACAGCTGGCTAGTGTGTATTGTTTAGACTGAGGGCAATGTGGACCAACTAGACAGCTGGTTAGGGTGTATTGTTTAGACTGAGGGCAATGTGGACCACTAGACAGCTGGTTAGGGTGTATTGTTTAGACTGAGGGCAATGTGGACCAACTAGACAGCTGGCTAGTGTGTATTGTTTAGACTGAGGGCAATGTGGACCAGCTGGCTAGGGTGTATTGTTTAGACTGAGGGCAATGTAGACCAACTAGACAGCTGGCTAGTGTGTATTGTTTAGACCGAGGGCAATGTAGACCAACTAGACAGCTGGCTAGTGTGTATTGTTTAGACCGAGGGCAATGTGGACTAACTAGACATCTGGCTAGGGTGTATTGTTTAGACTGAGGGCAATGTGGACCAACTAGACAGCTGGCTAGTGTGTATTGTTTAGACCGAGGGCAATGTAGACCAACTAGACAGCTGGCTAGTGTGTATTGTTTAGACTGAGGGCAATGTGGACCAACTAGACAGCTGGCTAGTGTGTATTGTTTAGAATGAGGGCAATGTGGACCAACTAGACAGCTGGTTAGGGTGTATTGTTTAGACTGAGGGCAATGTGGACCAACTAGACAGCTGGTTAGTGTGTATTGTTTAGAATGAGGGCAATGTGGACCAACTAGACAGCTGGCTAGTGTGTATTGTTTAGAATGAGGGCAATGTGGACCAACTAGACAGCTGGTTAGGGTGTATTGTTTAGACTGAGGGCAATGTGGACCAACTAGACAGCTGGTTAGGGTGTATTGTTTAGACTGAGGGCAATGTGGACCAACTAGACAGCTGGCTAGTGTGTATTGTTTAGACCGAGGGCAATGTGGACCAACTAGACAGCTGGCTAGTGTGTATTGTTTAGACCGAGGGCAATGTAGACCAACTAGACAGCTGGCTAGTGTGTATTGTTTAGACCGAGGGCAATGTGGACTAACTAGACATCTGGCTAGGGTGTATTGTTTAGACTGAGGGCAATGTGGACCAACTAGACAGCTGGCTAGTGTGTATTGTTTAGACTGAGGGCAATGTGGACCAACTAGACAGCTGGCTAGTGTGTATTGTTTAGACTGAGGGCAATGTAGACCAACTAGACAGCTGGCTAGGGTGTATTGTTTAGACTGAGGGCAACGTGGACCAACTAGACAGCTGGCTAGTGTGTATTGTTTAGACTGAGGGCAATGTGGACCAACTAGACAGCTGGCTAGTGTGTATTGTTTAGACTGAGGGCAATGTGGACCAACTAGACAGCTGGCTAGTGTGTATTGTTTAGACTGAGGGCAATGTGGACCAACTAGACAGCTGGTTAGGGTGTATTGTTTAGACCAAGGGCAATGTGGACCAACTAGACAGCTGGCTAGTGTGTATTGTTTAGACTGAGGGCAATGTGGACCAACTAGACAGCTGGCTAGTGTGTATTGTTTAGACTGAGGGCAATGTGGACCAACTAGACAGCTGGTTAGGGTGTATTGTTTAGACTGAGGGCAATGTGGACCAACTAGACAGCTGGTTAGTGTGTATTGTTTAGACTGAGGGCAATGTGGACCAACTAGACAGCTGGTTAGGGTGTATTGTTTAGACCGAGGGCAATGTGGACCAACTAGACAGCTGGTTAGGGTGTATTGTTTAGACTGAGGGCAATGTGGACCAACTAGACAGCTGGTTAGGGTGTATTGTCCAAAGACGCACTCCTGTACATGGTCGTGTTCTTAGCATCTCTGAAGTATTCCACCACAGACACACCGGGGAACACACAGTACACATGCCTGACCCCACTAGGGTGACCACATTTAAAATACCCAAATGTGGGACATGATTGTTTGCTTGCAGGACAAAGGGCCAACATGCAGGGACATGTGGTCACACTAGGCCACTCACAGAGACACAGAGTGCTGTCTCACCTCATCCTTACACATGAGGTATGTGTGGTACTTGTAATGCTGTAGAGAATGGTAGAGGGAGAACCACTGGGGTTTCTGCTGGTCCACTGTGTATTCCTAGAGACAGACAGAACACAGAGTTCATTACACTACATTTTCCTAAACACTCGACGCAGACTTCACAGTTTGGTCAAGTAAGCATAAAAAACTAAATGCATTCACATCAAGCAGTACTTACAAAAAGAGCAGTCACAGAAACAGAGACTCAAACTGAGTGCAGGACGCCCTCTACCGGACAAAACCAGAAAGTGCTTCTTCTTTCCCTCTGGCCCGCACTGTAAATAGCAGTGTCAACATAGAGCCTCTTACCAGGGGCAGTTTGCTGGGGGACCTGGAAGGCTTCATGTTCTTCCTGTTGTAGGCCTTCCCACTGAGCCGCACCTTAAAGGCTGGGGTCTCCCCATCCTTCTTGAGCTCTGTTACCACCGAGATCTCTGGGAAGCTGTCCAGAGCCGTCTGAGGACAGAGACAATGAGAGATGTACTCAATAAAAGGTTGTTGAGGAAGGCAGAGGCCTATATTTATGTTCAGGAGAATGCTAAAACACAAACCTTAAAGAGTTGTCCCACTCGTAGTCTGGGCAGCAGGCGTCTCCTGTTGTCCCAGATCATCCCGTCCACTCTCTTCATGTGGGGCAGCAACAGCTCATCTGAACCCCAGAAACAATGTGATCAGCTTCCTGAATTCTACAGCCACCTTTCCACTCCCTTCCCCTCTCTCCTCAGATATGCCCAGCCTGATTACTCCCCCCGTGAATACACCTGTCCCCTTTCCACTCCCTTCCCCTCTCTCCTCAGATATGCCCAGCCTGATTACTCCCCCCGTGAATACACCTGTCCCCTTTCCACTCCCTTCCCCTCTCTCCTCAGATATGCCCAACCTGATTACTCCCCCTGTGAATACACCTGTCCCCTTTCCACTCCCTTCCCCTCTCTCCTCAGATATGCCCAACCTGATTACTCCCCCTGTGAATACACCTGTCCCCTTTCCACTCCCTTCCCCTCTCTCCTCAGATATGCCCAACCTGATTACTCCCCCTGTGAATACACCTGTCCCCTTTCCACTCCCTTCCCCTCTCTCCTCAGATATGCCCAACCTGATTACTCCCCCTGTGAATACACCTGTCCCCTTTCCACTCCCTTCCCCTCTCTCCTCAGATATGCCCAGCCTGATTACTCCCCCCGTGAATACACCTGTCCCCTTCCCTGACCCCCCTACCGCAGTCATTCCCAAATCTGTTTTTAAGGAACTCAGTCCGGCTTTCATGTTACTGTTGAAAGTTGTAACAGTAGAATGCAGAAGGTGTCATTTAGAAATTGGGTAGTGCATCATCAGTTCCTCTTGTCATGTCAGTCACCTTAGAGAGATATTTAGAACCCGTCAGAAATGTCCAGATCAACTAGTCCATGTCAGATAACGTTTTATAGCCCATAGATAGTTGTCCTTTTTTTGTCACTCAAATATCACATACACATTAGACATGGCAAAATGAATAGATTTGCAAGAAAATTTGATTGAAAAACACAATTTTCTTTGCACCCCATGACATAATGTGTAGAAATAAGCTTTAAACCTACAAAATGTTCTCTCCACCAACAAGAGGGGTGTGAACAGCACGTCTCATGAACAGCAGTTGTACCCATAGAAATAGACAAGGCGGGTGCGCGGGATGTTCCCCAATGCTGGAAGGGTACCAACCATCCCCCTCTCCCCTCTGTTAGGGGTATACCCACCGTTCTCCCTCTCCAGAGCGCTCATCACGTCTGCATCCAGGGCAATGCTGATCAGCAGCTCTACAAAGCTCTTAAACGTCTCCTTCATGGTCCTGGTGTTGAGGAACCGAGAGGAAAACGGCACTGGAGGAGTGAACTCTGAGAGACAGAGAGAGAAAAGAGAGAGAGGGGACGAGGGAGAGGGAAGAACAAGAGAGATAAAACAGCACATAACAGAGGAAGTTGCAGAGCTCCATCAAGCCATGGGAATGAGCCTAAAGGTCCTCTAAAGCCTCAACCCTCACCATCATCTTCAGACTCATCCTCAGGAGAGGACTCCTCCTTCCACTTCCTCCTCTTCTTGGGCGGGGGCTCTGCCTTGGTCTTGGGCTGCTTGGCGCGAGGCTTGGACTGGGACTTCTGTGATGTGGGCGTAGCGAGAGGGTCAGAGTTCACTGAGCGGGGAGGAGTCTTTAGACCGAGCAGTGTCTTCGCCTGGGAGCCTCTGGAGGAGATAATGAAGGTAGAAATGAATGAATGAAACAAGATTTAAAATGAACATGAGACAGGTTCAGGTAAATAAGTAGTGTAACAGATATCAGTACCTCATGGAGGACATGGGCTTGCAGCGTGGTTTGCGGTTGCAGACCCGAACGTACTCCTTCTTGTTGACCGTGTCCAGGAACTTGACATACACCCTCCTGTACATGGTCTTAGCGTCGCCAAAGTAGCCCAGATACTAGAAGGGATGTATACACACACACAACAGCAGTACTGTGATCTGAACAACAGAGTGGATTCATGTTACTCTGCTTACAGAATAATGTTAACAATTCAAACTCTATGGGGATTTATACACACACACAAATCATCATCTGTGAGTGTGTGTTCATGAGTAGTGTGTGTATGTGCATGCATAGGTGTGTGTGTCTAATCATATGTATGCCTGTCCTTACACTGTTAGTGGCTGAGAACACTCTCTTCCTGTC
This sequence comes from Salmo salar, assembly GCF_965601325.2. NCBI lineage: Eukaryota > Metazoa > Chordata > Actinopteri > Salmoniformes > Salmonidae > Salmo > Salmo salar. The sequence continues at coordinate 39,408,644 of NC_138316.1, forward strand.
CCTCAGCTCAGGGACAAACTTCTGCAGCAGAGCTTTCTGGACCTTCCAGATGGCTGGGGGTTCCTGTCCTGCTGTCAATGTCACCTACACACACCACACACACACACACACACACACACACACACACACACACACACACACACACACACACACACACACACACACACACACACGTAGAACAAGTCTCAGCATGGATCAATAGAACAAACACAAACAGACACAAATAGGTTTTATATAAAAGGTCTGCTTTCACACAAATCCCCTCCCATCCCTCCTACCTTCAGGCTCCCTGTGTCCTCATTTTTGACCACAAACTCGTCCCTCTCGCGGTACATGCCCTCTCCCCCGCTGTCCGACAGTTCTTCGTCCGTCAGTCCTTCTATGGCCACGCTGGTCAGCTGGACGGCCAGCTGGCCTGGGGGCGCCGGCTTCGCCCCCTCCTGCCCCGACGACCCAGTCACCGATGACGACGAGCTGGTTGTCGAGGACTCCTTCGGTGCAGCCGTCTGCTGCTCCTGGGCTTTGGAGACTGAGTGGGGCATGCTGGGAGCCTGGTCTGGCTTCAGGAGAGAGTTGGAGAGTCTGTTGTCTGTTGAGGGAGAGAAGAGAGGGAGAGAAGAGAGGGAGAAGGGAGAGGAGAGAGGGGATAGAGGTTAGGGTATTAGATGTTAAAAATGTGGTAACAACTGGAAATAATATGGGTACTAATGAATGCTGTAAGCCATATTTTCCTTGATTATGAAAATGGTTTTGGAGATAAAAAACAAAGCATTTTATTTTAATGGTATCCATTCAGGGCACAATGCTGTCTCACCCTACACTGATAACTAACAAACCAGATGACTGAATCATAAGGGCTTGTAAGGGCAGCCCATCCATGTTTACCCGCTTTGTGTGTCCTGTCTGAGGGCTCGTCCAGGGCCGACAGGGCTGAGCTGATGCTGTTCTGGAGGGCCTGGTTCTTTCCAGCGCTGCTCTCATCCTCGTCCGAGCTGAACGATGGCAGTGTCTCCAGGTTCTTCTGGAGCTCTTCCTCCAGACACTTCTGCTGCTGCTGAGAGCTCCCCGCGACCCCAAGGCCCTCATCACCTATCAATGCGGCTGATGGAGGTTGTATTTTCAGAGGTAGAGGCGGTACGGCGCACAGGGGCCGTTTGGACGAAGCCGAGGGCTTGCGGGAGCGACTGGGGGTCCGTACGGGGGGTGAGGAGAAGTGCTGTTTGGGACCTGACTTGAGGAAGTCCAGAAAGGAGCCGATGAAGCCTGTCTTGACCTCTGGCTGTTGCTCCTCCACCTCACGGATCTTCTGCCTCATCCTCTCCTGCTGCTGGTAGCTGTCGTAGACCGCCTCCGAGGTGGAGGGGGAGCTGGTGGGGTCGCTGCCCCGGGAGTTCTGCCTCTTGGCCTGGACTGTCTTTTTCCTTGGTTGGATGTTGTCTTCCTCTGGAACAGGTGGCTTGGCCAAAGCCTTGGGGCGGACCCTCTTTTTGGGGTTGACAAAGCCAGAGGGACACTCGTCAAGGCCGTCTTCTCTCTTGATGACTTTGGGCCCTTTGGGGTTGTGCTTATTGGCCTTGCCTCTGTTGAGGTTCCCTGAGGGGTCGTAGCCCAGGCCAGACAGGTGGTACTCATTCTCAGAGTGGCCTCCGTTGGGGTTGCCATCGGCCCTGTTGCTAGGGTAAACAGACTGTCCTTTGGGCGAAATGTTGATTGGCTCATCTCCGGGCTTCCGTAGCAAACCCTTGTCGGCACCCATGTCATGCCTGGGGTTGACTACAGTGGTGTGCGAGTGTGACATTGAGTACTGTTGCCCCAGATGCCCCTCCGCTTTAGGAAACTGGTGTCCATCTGAGGTCATAGGAGAGCCATTGAGATTCAGTGTCATGGTGTTATGGGAGTTAGTGTTGGTGATGATGGAGGTCTGGGAAGATGAAGAGGAGAAACTAGGTGACTGGTGTCTGGTGTCCCCAGTCTGGAAATGACCCTTGGGGTCGGCCATGTCGCCCTCAGCGGCGCCGGACGTGGCTTTGACAAAGTCCTGCGGCGTGACACCACATGCGGCTGCCGTGGCGGCCAGGATGTCGTCCACATTGGACAGGATGTTCCTCTCGTCTGCCAGCAGCATGGACTCTGGGAAGCAGATGGAGCTCAGGGCGAAATGGTGCTTGGCGTCCTGCGACTGCTGCTGATTGGTCGATTGGCTGTAAGGGTCTTTTGGCGAAGAGAGGTGAAGTATGGAGGAGTCCGTGATGGTGTCCTGTCCTACTGGCCCAGGCTGGCTCTGGCTGCCATTGAGGCTAACGCTGATCAGATGATCTCCCTCCATGTGAAGGTACTGGACCGGGACCTGGCCTGACCCGGGGGTCAGCTGCACCTTGGAAGGGTTGAGACCACAGTGGATGAGAGGCTGCTGGATCAGGACCATCTGCTGGTCCCGATCAGACTCCAGTAGAACCTGAGAGTTGGGGACCCTGATATAGTGGTTCTGTGTGTGGTTCAGGGCAGACTGGGCGTTGGCCTGGTGATTTTGTTGCCGTGGCTCGGGTCCTTTGAGCAGGAGCGAGTGCTGTTTGAGCTCCTCATGGGAAGACATGAGCTGGGCGTTGGTCCTAGTCTTTGGGCCCATGAGCTGGTCTTCGGCTCGCGAGTTGCTCCGGATCACACTCTGAGTGTTGTAACGGTCATCCATTTTGGAGACTACGTAGACCACATTGTCACTTCCCCCCAGGCTGGAGGTTTCTAAAGAGACCTGCTGGAGAGCCTGGAGGTCCTCGATGGGGATCTCTCCTTCCAGTTTCAGTTTGCAGTAGGCTGGCTTTAGGTCCTGTACTGAGGATCTGCAGTTGTTCTGTAAGGCGAGGGGAGGGGCTGAAGAGAAGGGGGTGTAGCCCTGGCCCGATATTGATGTGGGTAACCTCTGGACGCTGGCGGAGGGGTAGGGGGCGCTGAGGGATTGTCCTGCGGCGTAGCTCTGAGACTGAGTGACCGAAGCCTGCCCCTGAGACAGGTAGCTCACGTTAGGGGCACCCTGAGAGTGGCTGGCGGGGGAGCTCTGAGAGGGGTTGCCCAGACACAGGCCCTGAACCTGGGCTCCGTACTGGCCCACATCATCCTGGCTCTGCCCAGGGCTGGAGCAGTAGACCAGGGACTGACTGACAGACGCTACATTGCCTGAATGGCCAGAGAAGGAGGGCAGAGTCTTATAGAGAGAAGGCCTGAGGAGGTCTGAGGAGGAAGAGGAGTAAGCCTGGGAGGTGATGTAACTCTGAGAGTGGCTGAGAGTGGACAGCAGACTGGGCAGCGGGGCCGATGTGTACGGCTGAGTCTGCTGGCTGGCAATCACTGAACCCTGCTTCAGCCCTGGCCCCTGCCCTGGGGAGGGGTAGCTCTCTGGAGATCCACCCTGTGACTGGGGGTGACCCTGTCCGCCATCTGGGGCCAGTTTGGAAGAACAGTCTTTAGTCTTGGCACCCGTGGAGGACGAGCAGTACCCAGAGGGGGAGGGGATGGAGGAGGGGTATGCCTGAGATTGCACACCTGTCTTGGGCTGCTGCGCGCCGTTGACCCCCTGGGAGGAGTCCGTCCCCATGGAGGTGCTGCAGGGCACTGGGGTCTGCCTCGAGGGGTCCTGCTGGAAGGAGCCATCCCCCTCCCCGCTGCCTGAGCCGAGGTAGCCCTGCAGGGAATGCTGCAAGCCAGGCAGCTGCTCTGAGACAGCGTGGCTGCTGCTAGAAGGCCTCTGGTGGTGCTTGATCACACTACATTCCCGCTGAAGTGCTCTCTCGATGGAGCCCGAGAAGATGGGCACCCCGTAAGGCTGGGGGGCTGACTGGGTAGCCAAGGGCAGTAGCCCAAACTGGGGCTGCAGGAGGTGGGGGGCCGACTCCTGGGCCGAGCGATATGTGGATGACTGGGGAGGAAGGGCAGCGCCCAGGGAGGGGGTGGGGAGGCGGTCGAAGGCCAGGGAGGTAGGTAGCGTGGCCTGGCTGGGTTTAAGCTGCAGCAGGGGGTCGAGGTGGGAGGAGAGCAGGCCGTTGGTGGAGGTGCTGAAGGCGTGGTCCTGGAGGGCCAGGGAGGGGGTGGTGGCGTAGCTCCGCGAGGGGAAGGCACCAGGGTGTTGATAAGAGGAGAGGGGGGCAGGATAGGGAAATGTGGCGCTGGTAGGCAGGGCTCCGGTGAGGAACAGCTCTGTGGCGGGGTTAGCGCCTAAGGGAAAATAAAAAAAGATGAATAAAGATAAATCTTCGGGCAAGTACACATCCAAACAAAATACAAAATGATAGACAAAGACAAGCCGCTAACACAGTTCACACATGACAGATGAACAAAACATGAGAGAGAGGTAGAAAGAGAACAAGGCCAACGATGTCTAATATATGAACTGAGTGGAATGGATACAGCCCTCATTTCCAAATTGAAACCAGCATGGTGCCTCAATTCAAAATGTAATTTTCTTTGGAATTCATGACGCACAGAACAATTCATAAATGGACACCAAATAATTCACAACACTCAAAAATGAGTGTGCAAAACGGCAGCCATTTGGTGTGTATATAGTGTGTGTGTGGCCTCACCGGTCTGCCACGTGGTGGTCCTAAAGGGGGGGAGCAGAGAGGCCCCAACAGGACCAGCCTGCTGCAGGGCTCTAGACTCCATGGCCGACAGGAAGTTCATGACAGAGGTCTCAGTAGTGTTCGTGCCTGAGTCAAACCCCCCCGACAGACCTGGGAGAGGTGGAAGAAGGGGAGTCGGTGAAGAGACAGAACGTGTCATGAGGTTACTGAGGTTGTGTCTAGAAGGGATACAGATTGTGTCAGAAATGTACTTTTCAGAGCAGGTTAAGTGAGTTAGGTTAAAAAAAAGTCAATTTGACAAAAGTTGTATCCGTCTAGACATGACCGGTTACTGATGCAGGCACAGTAACATTCTCCTAATGGTCTTCCTACAATAACAACACAGTGTGAGTGGCAGCCCTCTACAGTTCATTAAACAAGTCCAAACTCTTAGTCCTTTATTAAAGCACCATCTTACCAGTAGGGTGATGGGTAGTGGTGTAGGTGGGCAACTGGGTGCAGGCGTAGGTCTGCCGATGGAGGAGCTCCGACTCCAGGTGCGTGGCACCATAACTGGCACTGCGGAAAGGAACACACACACACATTAGGACACACACGTTTTGCACCTTTACTGTGCAATCTCACCATGCCTCAGAGGCACTAAACCAGACAAGCTTATTCCATACATCAACAACATGGTGTGACCACCATCACAACAGCACACTGTGCCCGTCAGTCCCCTGGACCTTGCCCTGTCACACAGAGACCCAGACGCTATTTATAGGCCCATGATGCAAGCTTACAAAAGTGTGTCAGGCGCAGTGGAGGCCCTTAACAATGTGGTGCAGGACAGGTCTCAATCAATTGATATATAAAAAAAAATCTCTCACCCATTGATAATATTACAGTTGACAGTCACATAAGAGCTTATTGTTTTTTCAGCATTAGAAACGGAGATAAACAGATTAGAAAATGATATACGTTGATAGAACTGAAACATAACAGGTCCTTATTTTTATAGGACCACTAGTATTGATTATAACAGGGTGTCAGACGAGCTCATATGAAGACTGCTGTACTAAACACGGATCCCACACAACATGAGAGCAGACACACTTGTTGTTCCCTGCTCACAGCTTAGCTACCACAGGGTAACATGCAGCTCTATCAACCTGCACTGTCATGAATTGTGTCACTGTAGCTAGACAAGCAGCTGGTGCTCCTTCATGCCCTTTCCACAGCCCCCCAGAGAGACACAGAGAGACTGGCATCGCCACAGGTGAATTATTCATGTACACTGTACAGGGGAACCCAAGCAGGGTGAGGAAACCAAGATGGATTGTTACAAGTCATAACAGGAATATGAATGAGAGCTGTGGGATATTTTTATGTCGGCCTCAGTCTTGTAACCTACAAAGGCCTAACCCACACACAGAAGCGGAGGCTATATGAAAGAAGAACAGAGAGCGATAGACTTTTTAAGAGGACAGACTACCTTATGAACCTTGGGTTATATTTGCATCCAATGAAACTTTAATTCTGCACTTTACAATTCACTGGCACATCAAAACAGCCTTGTCAGTATAAGAACTTGAGAATGAAAGGCCCTGTACAAACAGCTAGCTAGCTACTACTTTCCATCAAAACAACTGGGGCCGGTACAATACCACTATGGCAATACTTATTAGTATCTTGACAAGGAAACAAAACCCAAAGCGGACTTCACTTCTTTAGGAAAACAGTCCTAATGTTGGAAACAAACATTATGTCATCCAGTCACATTTCTTTATTTTCCAAGCTATAGCACACAATATTTTACATACAGCAGGTTTTTAAAGTACCAAAGAGTTGTCTGCTTCTTGTTTTCATTTTGGCTATCAAAGAAATATTGTTATACTGATATCGTCACATCCCCCCCACCCAGAACGAGTCAGTCTGTCCGGCTCCATTTTGTTTCCATGTGATGAACATGTCCCATTTCCTATTATTCAGATAATATGAGACGTCTCGGTGCGATGAACGCAGACTGACTGATGTTCTAGTCAGGAGACAAACAACTGTCTGTGGGGGGGGGGGGTCATCTCATCTGCTTCTCTCTCTGTCCCTTCACTAACACATCCCTACTAATCTACAATAAAAGGCTGAGGGAGAGATAAGCTAGCGCTAGTTACAAACTAGGACACAAGTCAAAGCTAAATTCCCTGAGTTGATTCTCACTGTGATCAGTTTGGAGGAACCAACCAAAACGCTGATTCTCACTGTGATCAGTTTGGAGGAACCAACCAAAACGCTGATTCTCACTGTGATCAGTTTGGAGGAACCAACCAAAACGCTGATTCTCACTGTGATCAGTTTGGAGGAACCAACCAAAACGCTGATTCTCACTGTGATCAGTTTGGAGGAACCAACCAAAACGCTGATTCTCACTGTGATCAGTTTGGAGGAACCAACCAAAACGCTGATTCTCACTGTGATCAGTTTGGAGGAACCAACCAAAACGCTGATTCTCACTGTGATCAGTTTGGAGGAACCAACCAAAACGCTGATTCTCACTGTGATCAGTTTGGAGGAACCAACCAAAACGCTGATTCTCACTGTGATCAGTTTGGAGGAACCAACCAAAACGCTGATTCTCACTGTGATCAGTTTGGAGGAACCAACCAAAATGCTGGTGCTTTCACACAGACAAGAGAAAGTGAAAAGGTCAGGAAGACATTATCTACTCAGGGATGATGAGGTGATCTCCACCTCCTCCCTGAGTGGGACAGTTTATTTTCTAGAGTGAAACCACCGTTCTCTCTAAAGACAGACGCTGGCCAAGTCCTTTTTCCTGGAAGTTAGAACACTCACAGGGACAATGAGCAGTTGGAGAGAGAACTCAGGAACAGGCTTCAAGCATGTTCAGTCTAGCCTACTTTCATAATGTAATGACATAGTACTAACAGCTTCACCGTAGAAAAACTAAAAACTGTTTAAAACCCACCTGTCTGATATGCTACCTTCCCTGATTTAACTTACCTACCCCTAAAACTGTTCAACTAAACATGTGCTGGTGAGCAGGTTAAAACAAGACCCCACACAATCCCAGTTTCCCTCCATAACCTGTGAAGTGACTGATCTCTAACCAGCCCTTCGCTCTCCCTTTACTTCTCCCTCTCTCCTCAGACCCTGGGGGTGGGAGGAGGAGGGTGGGTGGGTGGCAGTCTGCCCCGAGGCACTGTGTGGGGCTCCACAGTTCATGTCTGGACAGAGATTCCCACTCACACCACTAACGAGGGCTCCTCTCTTCATCCAGATGGAAATGAGTTGAAGAGCCCAGTCTGCCAAGACGAGAGACATGATTCTGTCAAATGTGTTTAAACTTCATGTCAGAAAACAGGTAGTTAGGGTTTAGCTAAAGACTGAACCTCAATATCCACATATCTGATCAACTTCATTTTGTCTCTGGCTGTGTGTCTGTACTCAGATACCATAACTAGGACAGCTGGTGTCCCACATTTTCAGCGCTATCCATTTATAAAACAGGATATTTTCACAGGCAATCCAGGTTAACTCCACACAGAGAGTAGACAAAAAAAAAAACATTATCAACCACACCACTGAGCCTCCCAAATATACGTGTAACAAGCACGACTTTCATATTCATCACTTTGTTCAACGGTCAATGCCTGAGATGTTCTGAAGTAAACATTCAGTTGACCACTATGTAGACGTCAGACAACTGTCAACAAATAGTACAAAACACCAGTCTTTCTGTGACTTCACTTTCAGTCAAAACACAATCCAAACACTCAGGCTACTTCCTAAAATGTGAGACCATGTCAATAGTTCATCAGCGAATGAAACACCTCAGATTTCACAACGTTACGCGCAACAACGTATCTAGCTAGCTATACAAATATACCCGTACAACAGTGTGATTAAGAGGATCTGTCTGGCGACTTTTTTCCTAGTTAAACATGGTTCATTCTAATCGATCGAATAATTGATTGAACTATTCGACATAATTGCATTCTTGCATGTAGATAGTTAATTGTGCATATTGACAATTAACGTGCTACGTAGCTGATGTCGTGCTATAGATTTTAGGAGTGTCCAACATTTCCAAAACACTGTTCAATGAGTGATCAGTAACTTTCTATTCATATGTCAAGCCCTCGACCCAATTGTTCCATAACACGACGCGTTAACTTTAAAAGCTCGTCACATTTCTGTTTGTTGTGCTAGGCCTTCCATCACCGGAATTTTCCGTGAAAGGTGACCCGCCCTCTCCTTCATCTCATTTACCTTGGCTTTATGCTTGCGGTGCTCCGCTCATAGGCCCAGGCTACGGTCTGTGCTGGTGGGGCCAGCGGGTCTGCGAAACTGGAATTCGGATAATTCCGGTCCATCATCCGTCGAAGGCTGGGAGTGATGCACTTCCCCGATGGCGCTTTGTGAAGCAGTAGGCACACATACGAGCGCGGGGCCGGACAAAACAATCACATTCTCCCGGACCATAGATTGCTAGGCGCCGTCAAGTTCAGCTGTTTAGTCATGAAACTTTTTAACCGCTTCTCTTTAACATGAGATTATGGTGATAATCATTGTTCGTTTTCCTTAATCAAAAAGTGTGCAGGCACTGCATGGTGGTTTGGTACTTAGATCAGGTCCCCATGTTGGTTTATTTCCCATGATGCACCGCCAACCCTGCTTGACTTGGAAGAGTTTTTTCTCATAATTTTCCTTCAGTATAATAATGGAGCAATATTTTTTGGTGTGAAACGTTTTATACCTGTCTGAAATGGCATCAATAGTCAGTCATATCACTGATCATATATTTTTTAACACGACCTTTGCAGACTTTTTTTTAAACCTTTGCACGGTCACAGAATTATGTAAATCATGATATAATTTGCAGACAATTTAATGATCAAAATAATGATAGCCTTTGATTTCGCTGTAAAAAGTAACACTTCACCATTAAAACATTCTTCAGAGAGACAAGACAATCATTAAAATGTCAATTTATGAAATGACAGTTCACATGTTTTATAGACTTAAAGTACACAATCAGTCAAACCAAGCATCACCAGCACACATACAGTACATTGTCCCATGATGTCAACCTCACCATTGGCATCATTCATAGATCTAAAATCTAAAGACAAAACGCACATGTGTCACTATACCTCCTAATCCTTACAGAAGTCATGCTCAGATGTGAGCAGTATTAATTCAATATCCTATTTTACAAATGGATGGGTAAAGAAACAGCCCACTACTCAACAGTGTCCAGAAATAAAAACATAATTATCCCAACCTGTGGTTGTAAAACCCTATAAAAAAAGTGCACCCTGTTATGACAATTTAACAGGCACTTCATTAAATATCACAGATAGGTTTCTTGTTCATTAATGAATGGAGCTTCAGAAAAGAGCAAAGACTTCCTGGGACACTCATAATAGCATAGCTTGTGATCAGCTTGACGTGGGCAGGAGCTCACCGGAACTGAGTCCTGGCACCACAAATGTTCTACTGCTTCAGTTTCTGCACCGCCTATAGAATATTAGCTCAAAAGTATTGCAGAGTTCCTGCACAGACATAAAATATAATATATGTAATATAAATGATATTATAAACAACAGTACAGGTAAATGAGTACCGGCACATACAGTATTTCAGTCCAAGTCAAGCACTGAGTGTGATGTCATCAAACTCACAGTCTACTTGAGCAGTTACAACACATACAGTCAGCGCCAAAAGTATTGGGACAGTGACACATTGTCTATGTACTTTGGTTTTGAAATGATACGACTAGGAGGTTAAAGTGCCGACTGTCAGCTTTAATTTGAGGGTATTTTCATCTATATCGGCCGAACCGTTTCAAAATTACAGGACCTTTTGTACATGCCCCCCCACCCTATTTTAGGGGACCAAAAGTATTGGGACAAACTCACTTATATGTGTATTCAAAAGTTAAGTATTTGGTCCCATATTCATAGCACTCAATGATTACATCAAGCTTGTGACTCTATAAAATGTGTTGGATACATTTGCTGCTTGTTTTGGTTGTGTTTAAGATTACTTTGTGCCCAATAGAAATTCATGGTAAATAATGTATTTTCTACTAATCCATTATTTTTTTCTTAACTTCTTAAAGCATTGTTGGTTAAGGGCTTGTAAGTAAGCATTTCACTGTAAGGTTTACACCTGTTGTATTCGGCGCATGTGACAAATAACATTTGATTTGTCATTTGGGAGTCACTTTTATTGTAAATAAGAATATAATATGTTTCTAAACACTTCTACATTAATGTGGACGCTACCATGATTACAGATAACCCTGAAGGAATCGTGAATAATGAAAGTTACAGATGCACAACGAGCATACCCCCAAGACATGCTAACCTCTCACCATTACAATAACAGGGGAGATTAGCATTTTATATCATACCCCCAAGACATGCTAACCTCTCACCATTACAATAACAGGGGAGATTAGCATTTTATATCATACCCCCAAGACATGCTAACCTCTCACCATTACAATAACAGGGGAGATTAGCATTTTATATCATACCCCCAAGACATGCTACCCTCTCACCATTACAATAACAGGGGAGATTGGGGGGGGATGATATTTGTGCATCTTTCTCACAACAAATATTGTCACTGTCCCAATACTTTTAGAAACCACTGTATATCTAATATGATTTAGAGAATGTGGAAGTGTCAATTCTCTCAGTCTGTCCTAAAACTATGCTCATATTGTGTCATTAATCAACAGGCTACAGTAGTGTCTTCCCTGTGGCTCAGTTGGTAGAGCATGGTGTTGGCAACGCCAGCATGGTGTGTGCAACGCCAGGGTTGTGGGTTCGATTCCCACGGGGGGGCAGTACAACAAAAAAAAATGCATGAAATGAAATGTATGCATTCACTACTGTAAGTCGCTCTGGATGAGAGCGTCTGCTAAATGACTAAAATAAAGTTGTAGTAGGCAGACTTGTATGTATACCACAGGTTGGTGGAACCTTAATTGGGGCGGACAGACTCGTGGTAATGGCTGGAGTGGAATGAAATTAAATACAAAACACATGGTTTCCTTGTGCTTGATGCCATTCCATTCGCTCCGATCCAGCCTCCACTGGTATAGACTCAATACGGTTTCTCATGCTTAATTTTCCATTCATAAAAGCATAGTTGTAACTTAGTTACAACTATGCTTTTATGCTTTTTTTGTAACTTAGTTAAACTAAAGTCAAACTAAGTTACATCATGTCAAGTATTACCTCATTAGTTGTTATGGGTTAAAGCAAGTCCAACTCAAAAGTTGACATAAGTGAGGAATAAAGTGATGAGGAATAAATCCATTTTGGCACATGCAGAAAAATTGCTAAACATTTGTACAAATAGATAAATATGCTAAACATCTCGAATTGCAGGTAACGGAAGAGGTAAAGAGTTAATCAGTCACACAGATCTACAATTATCACAAGGTATGCACAGTGGAGAACAACCATATAAAGTAAATAGATCTAAACCTCTTCAGTAGCATTTGATGAAGCTCAATATGGAGACATTCATCCAGCGAGGTCAAAGATGCTATCGTCGAATACTTCCAGGTTGAGACCTGTGGGAAAGAAACAACTAAGTAAACATGTTGTTCACCTAACAAGGCAAGGTTAGAAAGATCTCTACTGTCTATAAACCAAAATAAAATGGAACAAAAATTATTTTGAAAAAGATTTTAATGTATGAACAATTTTGTAGTTATAATTAAATTCAGATAGGTAGAGCAAGTTTTTGGGGTATGTGTAACAGTGTTGGTTGCGTTAATCGCCTTCCCACAACCTGGGCTCGAACCAGGGAGGACACTGAACACATCGACAACTGTTACCCACAAAGCATCATTACCTGTCACTCAACAAAAGCTACACTCACTCTTAAGCATCAGCTGTCAGAGCAGCTCACAGATCACTGCACCTGTACATAGCCCATCTGTAAATAGCCCATCCAACTACCTCATCCCCATATTGTCATTTATTTTTTGCTCCTTTGCACCCCAGTATCTCTACTTGCACATTCATCTTCTGCACATCTATCACTCCAGTGTTTAATTGCGTAATTGTAATTACTTCGCCACTACGGCCTGTTTATTGCCTTACCTCCCTAATCTTACCTCATTTGCACACACTGTATATAGATGTGTTCTATTGTATTATTGACTGTATGTTTGTTTATCCCACGTGTAACTCTGTTGTTTGTGTAGCACTGCTTTGCTTTATCTTGTCCAGGACGCAGTTGTAAATGAGAACTTGTTCTCAACTGGCCTACCTGGTTAAATAAAGGTGAAATAAAATTCAAATAAAAACTCCCCTTTGACCTCCTCCTTCTCTGCAGCAACCGGCACAATCATGTGTGTATGTATACATGAGCATGTGTGTGTATACCCAGGGTAAGGAGGAGGTGGGGCGTCGTGCGTTCCGGTTTTGCCGATGGCGTCCTCATAGGAGGGCAGGCCTGGGGGGTCAATCTCCTCCGGCGGGGGCAGGAGCACGGGCTGCAGAGAGACCTCATCCAGTCTCCGCATGATCAGCGAGGCATTACTGCGCCTTGGACGCACCCTAACAGAGCTGGAAGAGACAGTCAGGAATGATGCGGTATCCCTTTGAAGAATGTGTGCGTATACACACACACACACACTACAGACTAGGCAAACAACTTTTTTAGGAAGGCCCTAAAAATTGCCAAAGACTCCAGCCACCCAAGTCAGACTGTTCTCTCTGCTACCGCAGGGCAAGCGGTACCGGAACGCCAAGTTTATCTATGCATAGTCACTTTACCCCTATCTACATGTACATTTTACCTAAATTACCTCGACTAACCTGTAACACCGCATATTGACTCGGTACCCCCTGTATATAGCCTCGTTATTGTTATTTTTTACTTTAGTTTATTTAGCAAATATTTTCCTCAACTCTTATTTTTCTTAAAACTGTATTGTTGGTTAAGGGCTTGTAAGTAAGCATTTCACGGTAAGGTCTACTACACCTGTTGTAGTCGGCGCATGTGACAAATAACAGTTGATCTTATTCAAACTACTGATCCAGTGACCACTGTCAATCAGTCAACATAATGCCCCCCACAGTCAACATAATGCCCCCCTCAGTCAACATAATGCCCCCCTCAGTCAACATAATGCCCCCCTCAGTCAACATAATGCCCCTCATCTAACTCACCCGGCACGTGAGAGGTTATCCTTACAACTCCCCTTGCAGAAGTACCAGACCAACAGGCCAAAGATGACGACGGCCACCCCTGCCGCGATCAGACCCACAAGCAGGGCAGTCACATCCAGCCGCGAAGGCCGCGTGTCCTCATCTGTGCGATCACACAAAAACAACCAATTTAAGTATTTTTGCATGTATGACACACTGCAAGATTCCTAAATATGCTGCTAACTCTCTTTAAGAGTCACAGTGTATGGTGCTTTTTGTCATTTTTTTAACTAGACTGATTTCTACCAGAGTAACCAGGTTTCTCTCCAGCCATCCTGTAACATTTATGGACTAATAAACCTGTCAAGGAGAAAATAAACTGGACTGCAGAACCTAAGGGCCTGTCACGCGCGTCGAAAGGATTAGACCAAGGCGCAGCGTGTATAGTGCTCATCTTCATTTATTATAAGAGAACACTTAAACAAAATAACCAAACGACAAACAGTTCCGTAAGGTACACAGACTATACGGAAAACAACCACCCACAAAACCCAAAGGAAAACAGGCTGCCTAAGTATGGCTTCCAATCAGAGACAACGAAAGACACCTGCCTCTGATTGGAAACCATACTCGGCCAAACCTAGAAAACGAAACATAGAAAATGAAAACTAGAACACATTCCCCTAGAAACAAACAAACCCCAAAACACACAAAACAACCCCCCTGCCACGCCCTGACCATACTACTATGGCAAATGACCCTTTTCACTGGTCAGGACGTGACAGGGCCTGAGTTGCACCGCTGGGCTATAGACTGCATTAGGTTTTGCATTTCGTCCTCCTGCTTGAGGGTGTCTTCTGCCGCCCTGTACCCATCAGTGTTGTTAGAAAAATCTGTGCGATTAGTAGTAGTACAATGGCAAATAGTTGACCTGCGACATACATGTAGATATACTTAGCCATACTTCTCTTACCCTCTGTGTACTTTTTCCAGAAGTCATCCTGCGAAGTAACATAAAGACAACATCAGGTTGTGGTCATGAGACTGGGCCTACCACACAAATTCTGTCTGAACACCATCTCAGCATCACTTACAGTCTGAGGGACATTTTCAAAGACCTCTCGTGCTTCCTCATAGTTGCAGACTTCTTCAAAGCACTCCCTCTCCAAATTCCCAGGAGTGAAGAGCTCAAAGTCAAATCGGTTGGCCAATAGATGGCGTCCTAAGAATGCATTTGCCTGCTCCTCTTGCACGAAAACTAGGGGACCCAATCACGAGTAGAACTAAATTATGCAAACTTTTAAAGACAGTACTTTAATACTATAATTTAAGAATATAACAAAATTCTATTTTAAGATGTTTGGAAACTCATGTCTCACCTTCTTTTGACTGGTCCTCTGTCCCTGTGGTGTGTAATAACTTTCTCATACAAGCAAAGTTTCCACAGGGAAGCAGTTGATACAGTATGAATAAATGCAAAAGCATCGCCATTCACCTGCGGATAATGATTTGAGCATAGGTCATAGAGATTAGATAAGAAGTTAGAAGGTGCATTTCACAAGTGAGTGACAACAAGACACACCCAGTTTTTATCAGAAAGCTGTTCAGAAGCCTATACAGTGTATCTGTATCTTTCTTCCTTAAAAACATGAGTTTTAATTTTACACCTTAAATTGTTCACACTGAAATGTCACTTTTTGGGCGACCCGACCAAATTCACATAGAAGTCCGAATTATAGATATGTAATTCTCATTGAAAGCAAATCTAAGAAGCGGTATATCTGTTCTATGTGCTTTATTTATATGCTTCCCGTTCTTAAAATTTCGGGTTATGCCTCTTTTACTTTAGGTGTCGTACACCAGCTTCAAACAGCTGAAACTACAATATGTTCGGTTATGTCAATGATATTTCACAGCGGTTTCGATGATACAATGATTCTCCACACTATACTTGGCGAACTATTAGAATTTTAGCAACCAGGAAATGGCAAAGCAATTTCTGCGTAGTGCACCTTTAACTTTAAAACGTGTGTAAAATCCAAGAAGAGTGGAATAAAACAGGCTACTGCACGAAATTAATGTTACTGAGCAGGTATGAATGACGTTGACAGGTGAAACTGAAATGAAACCACCTACCTTGAACATTCGCCGATAACAGCTGTGTATTATATTTCCTTATAAAAACACTCAGAACACGTATCATCAATAATCAACAACACCGCATTACAAAATATTATAATTCGTTAAATCGATAAAAGTAAAATATTCCAGGAGGCGCGAAGTTTCTGTTTACTCCCAACAATGTGAGCTCACCTCCTGTTCTGTAGTAGTTACCTACCTGTACAGACCTGACTAATCAAGCTTTTCACCTGGATACACTGATCTACAGTGCAGTAGGAACACTAGGTGGCACATGAAACCACTAAACAAGAGAGAATCGGCACAGGAGTGAATCAAGTAGAGCTGTAGACTTCCCAGAGCCTTTAAAAACGTCTACTTTACATTTAGCTTAGAACAAATAAACAGACATATTATTAATATGGATATGGATATGCCTACTCACGCTCCACTGTCGAAACAGGCACTTCACAATCAGGGAAGTATGGGAACTAATGGATGTCATTATGGCAAAAAATATCATGTAAATGTCACACCAAAACACGAAATCACATTCTACTGTAAGGCTTGGTTTCCACTCTCGATTTACTTTTTTTGTAATATTTATTTAAAAGAAAACATAAGTCCATATCTAAGAGAGGCCAGAGGCGTATATGGTACTAAACATTGTATTACACGTTGTAGAAAGGGAAACATGTACTCTCTGAATCTAACGGATGTGTCCCAGTTTTCCACATGACGTGTTCAAGTGACGCACATTTCCTTTTGCGACCATGACTTCATGGCCTGGATTCTTAATGTGTCTGCCTCGCGACCTGTCTCAGCAAATTGACCTTTATCCCTGAGATTTACTGGGATTGACTAGGATAGCCGAGTTTAACGACCTCTTAATGGGAAAAACCAGTGCATGTAATATTTCACCCTAAATGGCTAAACCTTTTATCCAGAGTGCTCTTTGTGGTATCCACAATGCTGCCTCTGCCTTTTCAATGTGAGTGTATAAATTAGCCAGGTTAAAACCCACAGGTTCATGCTCCTCTCAGCCCACAGAAGAGCAGAGGTGTGTGTTCTCAATAAGACAACCTTTCTTGTGCCACACTCTGTCATAAAAGATCCCTGTCACAACAGCAACCCCCAAGACACGCTGCAAATGTATCGCAAACCCCCAAGACACGCTGCAAACGTATCGCAAACCCCCAAGACACGCTGCAAACGTATCACAAACCCCCAAGACACGCTGCAAACATATCACAAACCCCCAAGACACGCTGCAAACGTATCACAAACCCCCAAGACACGCTGCAAACGTATCACAAACCCCCAAGACACGCTGCAAACGTATCGCAAACCCCCAAGACACGCTGCAAACGTATCACAAACCCCCAAGACACGCTGCAAACGTATCGCAAACCCCCAAGACACGCTGCAAACGTATCACAAACCCCCAAGACACGCTGCAAACGTATCGCAAACCCCCAAGACACGCTGCAAACGTATCACAAACCCCCAAGACACACTGCAAACGTATCACAAACCCCCAAGACACGCTGCAAACGTATCACAAACCCCCAAGACACGCTGCAAACGTATCACAAACCCCCAAGACACGCTGCAAACGTATCGCAAACCCCCAAGACACGCTGCAAACGTATCACAAACCACCAAGACACGCTGCAAACATATCGCAAACCCCCAAGACACGCTGCAAACGTATCACAAACCCCCAAGACACGCTGCAAACGTATCACAAACCCCCATGACACGCTGCAAACATATCACAAACCCCCAAGACACGCTGCAAACGTATCACAAACCCCCAAGACACGCTGCAAACGTATCACAAACCACCAAGACACGCTGCAAATGTATCACAAACGTCAATAAAACATCCTGTGTCAACTCAGGTTTCTGCTAAGGCTGATGTAACGTGTTAGTGTTATTATCAGAGCAAATAGCCTGCTCCTGCCAGGTCAACACTCCTGCCGGTGTCCTTACACTTGTGTTTGTCTTGTGCACTCTGTCTAAATAGGTTTATCTCCATCATGGGTGCTAGGCCACTGTTTATGTAAAGTAGTGATATGGTAGTGATATGGTAGTGATATGGCGAGAGAGAGAGATAGACATAAAGAGAGATGGTGCTAACTGAAAGTTAATAGGATGTCTTCTCTTGTCCTGTGTTCTGCTGTGTGTCTGGACACTGTCAGGGCTTTAGATTTGCTATAAGGAATGTTCATACAGAGAATGAAAGGCTGATGCAAAAGTGAAATTCCTGACTTTATCTGTCTGACGCTAGATGATATTACAGAAAGGCTTTAAACATGCACTCTGAGGCAAGGCTGTGATGATTGAGCACTATGCTCTGGAAAAGTGATAATATTCTCAGCGGTGGGAAAATTCCAAGTCAGCATGATCAGTTGAGAGTCTGTCTTCTTACGCACATCCATAGTCTTTAAGGCATAATGAACTGTTTAGCATTCTAAAAGTCACTGCTGTCCACATGCATATTGTTCATATTTAGTGGAGTACACGCATTTCACATAACACACAAGAGATCAAATTCACCTTCAAACTGTTTTATGGTGAGTAGCCATGTTACCATAGGAGTATCAGCTCATTTGCTTTTCAGCACTGAACTGCATGGAACTACCAGCTTCCAAACGTGATAAGACGGGTCATGAGAGCAGATAAACCAACTGGAGAATGACGTGAAAGTTACAGCTGGGAGATCTCACATGACACACCATCCATGAAGCAGTAACTTAGGGCCTGAGAGACAAATTAGAGAGAGTGAGAGGGGAGAAAGGACGAGAGAAAATAGAGAAACAGAGTTCAAGGAAGAGAGGGAGAGAAAGGGAAACAGAGATTGGGAGAGATAGAGGGAGAGAAAGAGAGGGAAACAGAGATTGGGAGAGAGAGGGAGATAAAGAGAGATAGAGGGAGAAAGAGAGGGAGAGAAAGAGAGAGGGGAACAGAGAGAGAGAGAAAGGGAAACAGAGATTGGGAGAGAGCGGGATAGAAAGAGAGAGGGAAACAGAGAGAAAGGAAAACAGAGAGGGAGAAAGATTTGAGATTTGTTTTATTTGATTAGGATCCTCATCAGTAACAGCTAGTCTTACTGGGGTTCGACATATAATGACAAATACATTACAGACAAAAGGCTTTACAAGTTACATACCTTTAAAACATTTACATGTAGTGTGTGTGTGTATTCATCTATCAGTTACACATACATGTCAGTACATACACACTTAAAGCAGAGAGAGGGAGAGAAAGAGAAGGATATGGGGGTAGAGCAGGATAGATAGACAGATGGAGACCGACTCATACAGAGAGATGTGGGGCAGGTTAATGGGGACTTCCACAGTGTTCAGTAAACCTAACTCTGTCTCACCACATTAGTCTAAACCTGCTTTCTCTGTACCCCACCTTGCTGGTGGTGACCATGATGAGGAGTGGTGTGATTTACTCCCTCTGATAAGACCAGGGGATGCTTCTCCCAGAGGACTCTGGGATAGGAGTGAGCCTTGAGCTTCTGCAGACGCTGCTGGGCCAGAGCTGTGACATCACCATTAACACACAGGTTGCCGTTTGGTTTTGGCTCTACCCAGTAGACTGGCAAACAATGGTGTTGCACCCTTCCTCATGCTCTCTTCAAAGTAAACTTTGTTTTGACTGACAAATAACCATTGTATTTCTGCTGTCTTAATGAAATGTGCAGTGATGCAAAATATTTTGGGAAAAACTCCATTACAATGTAAAGGCACGTTATCGTGCAATTTGTTGTCAAAAGTATGGCAGCAGTGGTGTTTTAGCAATAAGTTGATTTGACACTACTTCTGTGCTTCCTCAACTACATTTCATCAGTCCCTGAGGGAGAGAACTTTGAGAGAACCCTTTTATATCTAAATGCCTGATCCAACACACACATCAGCACAGTTCAGAACCTAATGCTCTGGAATGCTGCTAGAGATCAGATTTTAACACACCAGTGTAACAGCCAATCATTTGTCCTCTTACAGTATTAGGAGGGAGTGGAATTCCATTCTGGTCAGCTCATTAGTGTATTTGGTGGACATTTTCTCTTTTATCATTCAGAATTGTCCAACAGTGTCCAGGGCTGTTGAAGTGTTTTAACCTTTCCTGTTGACGTTTTGCATGAAATAAGATGGACCAGGCTAGTGCACAGAATGTGATCAACGCCAGTCGCTAGTCTTCTGTGGAAGTGGCACAGATAAAGACCAGTCATACCATAAATATTACAGTAAATGTTTCATCGAGTGAAATCATTTAACTGCTTTGTATTAGAGGTGGGAGACCATTGAGATAGGACACAGTATTCCTAACCTGTGTAACATCAAACTGACACTGGATCAGTTTCCATACACCTCGTCTAAAAAGCTAGCGCTGAAAAGAACACTGCTCTGACCTCAGCTGAGGAGTCAGGTTGATAGCATTGATAAGAGTAGGGTCTATAAAGTTCTTAATCAGGTGACCCATTTGTCACCCTCAGTAACAGGCCCCGTCACCCCACCATCTCACATTGCCACTCTGGGTCTAACTAGAGCCAGATGCTCCGGGTCGCCAGGTGAAGAGCAACCATTTACACTACAGACAGCAGCTTCTCTGGAGAACACGGTCACTGGTGATGTTAGCATGTAATGCTGAAACTTCTGCGCTACCACTTACCGCTGTAAACAGCTAGACATGATTTACATCTGCTATTAAGACAAGCAAAACAACCAATTAGTCTTTTATTGGGTGAATATAAAAATGGTGACAGAAGATTCAACCAAGGGAGTTTGACAAAGGAGAGGGGGTTTTGGAGAGAGAGATCTTAGGCGGAGGGGGACAGGGTCTGGAGGCTGGTCTTCACAGTTGCCAAATTGCCCTTCCAGGAGCTGAGACTGTCGTAGAGCTGCTGCCACTGCTGCTTGCCGAAGGTGCGGTGTGTGCTGTGACTGATGGGGGCAGAGATGGAGACACATGGTTAGGGAAAGGGGAGCATAATGCCATACCTGGCAACCCTGAAAGGTATCATTGGAAATCTCAGAGCTTTGAGTCTCCCTCTGACAAAGTAGTGCCTAATACGTCTGAAGTACCTAGAGGGAAGACATTTTCCTCGTCACACACAACCAAACCCTATGATTAATAGGTCTGCATAGAACATACCACAACCGTAAGCACCAATCAGATCAGAGTCAAACGGAACCTGCTTTGTAGCACAGAATAAAAATAGATGTCTAGATTTCCTTTGCGGAAACCCATCAACAATAGCATTTTTACTCAACTGGCAACAAAAAGCCTCCAACAGTGAATAACAGTATTTCTGTACAGCAACACAAGAACAAAGACCAACTCTATGGTTTTATAGTGGGGAGCTCTGAAGAACGGTTGTCAGAAACCTTGAGCTGATTGCTACACAGTAAAGAGTCTATTACAGGTCATATTCATTAGGTACCAAACGGAAGAAAAAGGACTGAAAAAGGTGAGGGCCAGTTTCCCTTTTCTGTTGCAAAATGTTTCGCTACATTGCGCCTTAATGAATACGACACAGCTTTAGCCTGCCAAACGCAGCCGCTAACATCGCAGAATACGCTTGATTAGAATGCCACGTTTAAAAAAAGATATATATTAATTTTGGCTTACCTCACGATAACCTTTCGCTGTGTCTGGTCAATCTTGCAGTACACCATCTTAGTCCGAACGGCTACAGACAAAAGAGACAGGAAGACATTGAGAGAGGTGGGCGGCAGACCAGAGGGAGTATCCGTGTGTCAAGGCAACCCTCAAACACATTACAGACTTCTGAGAGGGCGACCAACGTCACAGTAACAATAAGGACACCAACTCCTACATGTCTGCTCCTGTGACAGTTTGGTTCCTCAATTTGTCAAAAAAATACATCTACAGACAACATCCTGTTTTTACCGTTTGAACTTTTTGTGTTTATAGATGTTAGGTGGACTGTTGCATTGAGGGGGAATTCCAGCGTTGTCAGAGGGGAGTATAGTATTATTAGAGAGAGTGTGTGTGGGTCAGATTGGATTTGAGGTGGTGTTGGTACCGTCGATGACGAAGGCTTCTACTTGGTCTTCTTCTAACTGCAGCTCCTGCTGCATGGTGTCAAAGGAGATCTCTTTAAACTCCACCGCCATGCCCATGAACGTCAGCAGACGCATCTTAGCCATGTTCTGCTCATGGTTGAGACCTGGGGACAGGAAGACAGTCAATAAAACACAGGACTAACATCATGGTTGACAGGACTAACATCATGGTTGAGACCCGGGGACAGGACTAACACGGTTGACACCCGGGGACAGGACTAACACGGTTGACACCCGGGGACAGGACTAACACGGTTGACACCCGGGGACAGGACTAACACGGTTGACACCCGGGGACAGGACTAACACGGTTGACACCCGGGGACAGGACTAACACGGTTGACACCCGGGGACAGGACTAACATGGTTGACACCTGGGGACAGGACTAACACGGTTGACACCCGGGGACAGGACTAACATGGTTGACACCTGGGGACAGGAAGAGTTATTAAAACACAGGAATAACAAGACATGACAATGAAATAGATAATCAATGACAGGTCACCAACTCTTAGGTAACATTAATTATGAGATCATTAACTAGAATTACTGAATGCACATTAATTGCCAGTTGGCTGGGTGATTAAGAATGTAACTGACTAAGGATCAAACTCTCAGGGAGACCGTGGAGGGAAACTCCAAGAGGTAATCATTCTGTGATGAACACACAACACACTCAATTCCACTTGACTCAGGGAGGGTCCCTTGGCTAATTGCCTCTGTGCCCAGCAGTGTGGAACTACAGTGACCAGGCATATTAACACAAACACCACCATGTCTGCAGTGACAGCCAATACCACCTGACTTATGTGGGAGGACCAACCATGTTAATTGGACCACTACGTTCTCAGCAGTGTGTGTGTGTGTGTGGACAGAGACGCTGCTGACACACACACATTCCAACCCTGTATCCACAGAGGTCAGCAGTTTAGGCTAGGCAGGGTGTCCCCCCCGGGGGGATTTGATCTCTGCAGTCAGGTCACTAGCCGCCAGGTAGCCCCATTGAGTCTTGATCACTCACCGAGGGAATCGATAAAGTCTTTGTTGCTCTGGTAAAACTTCACGTAGGCAGCTAGCTTTGCACTCACAAAAATGGTTAGGAGCTGTGAACGAAGGAGAGAGAGAGAGAGAGAGGGAAGCGTAAGGCAATGTAGTCACTGTTAAAACAACCAGGTAATAATGTAGCATCATTGTTATGAATGGATTAATATGAACCTATTAAATCCTCCGCTGTGGCGCCAACAACAGTGTTCAAATGTCACAGCCTTGTTAACAGTAGGATGAGCTGTTCCCTGAGCTGGGCTTCAGTACTCACATCGTGGAGGAGTTCTCCCTCTAGGAAGCGGACAGGTTTCAGGGCCAGGAGGTGGTCCAACAGGAAGGTGTTGGGGTCTTTCAGGGCTCGTACAATGCATCTGGAGGGAGGAACCACAGAGGGGTGAGTGACAGCACAGACAGCCAGTCACGTATCAGATCTTGTAGTTATGATGGTAGGATAACAATAACAGGAGGATAGAGGTGTGTATGTGTGTACCTGTGGGCATCAACGCGTGCTTGTGAGGCGTTGTCCTCTGTGTAACTCCCCAGCAGCTCCACCATCACCTTAGCTGCAGCCTCGCTGCAGAGGAACACACACACCCAGTGACACAAGGGCCAGCTCAAGAAAAATACAAACATTGCAGATAAACAACACATATCCCATTGTACTGACGAATTACTTTTAGAAAAATATAGAAAACAATCATAACAGAGTGAATGTGTCGATGACACCACCAGGCTGGGTCGATGACACCACCAGGCACCAGGCTGTGTCGATGACACCACCAGGCACCAGGCTGTGTCGATGACACCACCAGGCTGTGTCGATGACACCACCAGGCTGTGTCGATGACACCACCAGGCTGTGTCGATGACACCACCAGGCTGTGTCGATGACACCACCAGGCTGTGTCGATGACACCACCAGGCTGTGTCGATGACACCACCAGGCTGTGTCGATGACACCACCAGGCTGTGTCGATGACACCACCAGGCTGTGTCGATGACACCACCAGGCTGTGTCGATGACACCACCAGGCTGTGTCGATGACACCACCAGGCACCAGACTGTGTCGATGACACCACCAGGCACCAGACTGTGTCGATGACACCACCAGGCACCAGACTGTGTCGATGACACCACCAGGCACCAGACTGTGTCGATGACACCACCAGGCACCAGACTGTGTCGATGACACCACCAGGCACCAGACTGTGTGTAGTTAGTTACCTCTTCTTACATTCGACCAGGGCCTCGTACACCAGCCTTAGCAGTGTGTGTTTCTTCTCTGTGTTCAGGTTCCAGTCTGTGATCCACTTACGCACCTGAACCACAAACACACAAGCAGAGCCATGAAAACGTCAATCCTCCTTCCTCTACAATGTCTTGTTCCTGCACAGAGCCCTTACATGTGACCGGTAAAGCGTGGTCTGAGCAAATTAGATTAGCACATCGGTGAGAGTGACCGTGTATGGCGAGTGTGCACGGTGAGAGTGACCGTGTATGGCGAGTGTGCACGGTGAGAGTGACATGTATGGCGAGTGTGCACGGTGAGAGTGACAGTGTATGGCGAGTGTGCACGGTGAGAGTGACAGTGTATGGCGAGTGTGCACGGTGAGAGTGACAGTGTATGGCGAGTGTGCACGGTGAGAGTGACAGTGTATGGCGAGTGTGCACGGTGAGAGTGACAGTGTATGGCGAGTGTGCACGGTGAGAGTGACAGTGTATGGCGAGTGTGCACGGTGAGAGTGACAGTGTATGGCGAGTGTGCACGGTGAGAGTGACAGTGTATGGCGAGTGTGCACGGTGAGAGTGACAGTGTATGGCGAGTGTGCACGGTGAGAGTGACAGTGTATGGCGAGTGTGCACGGTGAGAGTGACAGTGTATGGCGAGTGTGCACAGTGAGCGTACCTGGTCGAGGTCCGTGGGGATGAAAGCGATGGCGTTGCAGGTGGTTGCTACCTTGATGAGGCTGCAGTAGACTGTGTACCTCACTGGGGCCGTCTCATCCATACCATGGAACAGGTTACTCAGCCTACACAACCAAAACCATACACGTTAACTTGACCATTAAGACATGGCTTACGGTTAGTGTTTACAAGGGTCCCACTTCTTCCATAGTGCATAAACAAACCCAAATCTTTGGTCGCTGACTCCATTAACTATGTCCTAGTGATCCAGGCATCTAGAGTGGGTGGCTGCATACTTCACCGGTCAGGGAAGACTAGTAGAGAACAGAGATAGATGAATGTGTGGACTTACAGCTGCATCCTGAGGGAAGGCCTCTCTCCCTCTCGGGACTTGACCAGCTTCTCACACAGACTCTCGATCAGGGTCTCCTGTTTCTCCGCCTCCAGGATGAGTAGCAGTGACACTATGCTGTTCATCACACTCTCCACTTCTACAGAGAGGAGAGAGAGAGACAACTATCAATCACAATGACACCATTCATCATGATTCAAGAATCATTCATACAAGCCTCTTTTAGGAGGAAACAGAAAAAAAACGAACATAAGTGGGGGTCCAGGAGAAAACAAAAGGGCAGGATGGGTAGGGAGATGGAAAGAAAAACAGCAGAGGTAGAAAGAGCAGATGAATTAAGGGCACAAGACAAGGAAGGGGAGGGGGTTGACAGACAGAAATACAAGAGTGAGAGAGGACAGTTTACAGTTCATGTGTGTGCTGACACCATGCAGAGACAGGTGTATCTGTAGATGCCTTGGGCATGTTTGCCTTCTCTACATGGATACGTCCCCAATGTGAGCAGTCCTTTGGAAGTGCCACTGGCTATAGGTTAGCGTTTCCCTGGTGTCAGTCACCTTTATCGTCGTCCTTGAGGCAGACGTCACAGGCCTCGATGATTTGAGCCAGGTCCACATGGAGACCGCCTTCTGAGTTTTCCTCTGAGATCTCTGCTCCTTTGGCTTTGATGTAGGCCCTGAGCTCTGAGGCCTGTCAACAACAACACGTTATAAAAGAACAGGGGTGTATTTATTAGTCGGATTCCGTTGCAAAACATTTTGTCTGTGAAACCAAACATAAAACTTTCTGCAAAGAAAACCACAGCTTCTATTGAGTACTTTCCCATTTCTGTCTGTTTGGTTCCTTGAGTAAACAGTAAATGTTTTCCGTTATAAAACGTTTTTCAACGGAATCAGACTAATGAATACACCCCAGATTAAACAAACTACAGACACAGCAATGACACTTAGTCCAATAACAAAACATGCACTACTTAACAGCTGTCATTAGAGATATTTAAATTGTACATTTGATTAAGGCTGCACAATGACGTATTTTCCTTCTCTAAGCCTTACAGCTGGCAGTTAATCTATACATTACAACTAGCTTGTGTCTTCATCCAAAGCTAGTCAACTATTCTAACCAGTTAGCTAGCTACATTGGGTGCAAACATTGATACAAATTGTTGATGTTGTAGACTGCAATTAACTGTTAGCTAGTTACCTAACGTACATTCCTAGTTACGTGTAAAACAAATGCATCAGCTGGCAATACGTTGCATTAAGTAAACACAAATCACGGGGATATAGCTACAGTTTACAAAGAGAACATCTAGATCCATTTAACTGGGGATGAAAATGGAACCAGTTGTAAAGTTAGCATGCTAGCTAACAAACAGCTAAGCTAACTAGATAGTGTACTGACCATAGTCTTTGAATCATTATATGGCTAACATTAGCATGCTAATGTTATCTGGCATGTCACCCTTTGTCGTAACGTTACATATCGACATGAGTGTGCTCATTCTTTTTTTAAAACTATTACTAACACACTTCAATCGTACCTGGTCCTCTTCGGTTATGTCGATAAATGCTGGGACACTCATTTTATAATTATTTTAGTGAGCCTAGATCAAATCCACGCTCGCACTACCGCTAAGGCCACCGGAAAAGAAAACGCTTTACTACCGGCAAACATAATGCACTTCCGGGTCATCATGTTAAAGCGACCGTAGTGATAATTCAGTTGGACTGGACTTTTTCTCATATTGTTTCATACAAAATGCTTAGCTAGCCTAACCTCTACATTTACACCATACGACCAAACGATGTAATGTTTATTCGTGTTTGATAATGTAATTATGATACAATGTAACCATTTCGTTTTTGTTCCCCCCCACCAGTTGTTACATTTTTAAACGTAACCATTATTTAACTAGTCAAGTCAGTTAAGAACAAATTCTTATTTAGAATGATGGCCTACACCGGCCAAACTTAGCTGGGCCAATTGTGCACCGCCCCATGGCACTCCCAATCACGGCCGGTTGTGATACAGCCTGGATTCAAACTAGGGTGTCTGTAGTGACGCCTCTAGCACTGAGATGCAGTGCCTTAGACCGCTGCGCCACTCAGGAACCCCAAGCACCAGTTTCTTTGAGAAACACTTTTATTGAAGGATTTCAATAAGAATTCCCGAGATACTTAATGTGTGAAACAGGTAGTGGAATCATATAATTCTGTTTATTTTGCTAGATGACTTATGCACCATCTGGAAATGGATAACCTCAGCTTGAGCACTCCAAAAAGAACAGACAGGGTTCAAAGTGTATGGTCAGGGTCACAAGTTAACGAGACCCACTGCCATGGTC
Source organism: Salmo salar (assembly GCF_965601325.2). Taxonomy (NCBI): domain Eukaryota; kingdom Metazoa; phylum Chordata; class Actinopteri; order Salmoniformes; family Salmonidae; genus Salmo; species Salmo salar. Next base: position 39,436,269 of record NC_138316.1, read on the forward strand.
CATGCCATCCTTTCTCCTCTTCTTATCCAGGTATCAATCTCTCATCTTGGGGGCTAGTCCCAGGATGTCTTGGCTGAGAGTTACAGTGGTAGAGGTGATCCTCGAACAGAGGTTATCTGGCTGAATTACCTCTCTGTTCGGACCACCATGACTTTCCCCAGAGTTGACACCGGAAACAATGTGAGCATCAGAGGGGAGCACATTTACACAGCCCTCCCACTGACCCAGCGATATGGCACCAGGGCCTGTATATCAAGTGGGATGCTGTGATTTAGTCAGCCGCAGTGGCAGGCCACTTTCCCCTGGAGTGATTGAGGTGGGGGGGCTTAAGAGTAACTGGAGATGCAATTGCCCCTAAAGCTGGCTCAGGTTACAAGCTATTGGGGTGTAAAGCCATACATCTTCAGGTTAAGAGTAAAGCCAAGCACCTTCCATACCCAAACAATGGTGGTCTCTTCTTTCCTCTTTACTGTCTCATAAAACGGATACTATCCTGACCTTGGATACCAAGTCTTGGTTTGTTAACTGTCTCAACTTTACTCAGCCATACAGTATTGTTTCCTCTATAACCTGTAGAGCAGTTTGCTGTAATTCATGTCTACGTATGTTGCCCATTTGAGACACTTTGACGTGGCATAGAAATTGCTTTTTAACTTATCTAATAGCAATGAGATATGAACTGCACATAGGTCACAGTTTGCTTATAACAAGTCATTCCTGTTTGATTACAGGAATATTTTACATCATGAAATGGAGCGAGAGAGCAGCCAGACCATAATTCCTGAATAGTCTGCCAGTCAGATATGTCACGTTGCAGTTACAGTTTAGACCAAGTTTAGACCAACCCAGTTCATTTTTATTATGTTTAGTAGGATAAGGATCTTAAAATAGGGAGCTACGGGTAAATGGTCGGTGGAGTGTTTCACCATGGCCCCTGTACAATGTGTAACACTCATCAGCCTGAGAGTGCCTGGTACCAAGCACCAAGCTCCCCCCTCACTCTCTCCTTGCCCTCTTTGGCTGTCACAGCCAGGAATTTATGGCCGCTTCTACTCCCAAAGTGTGCTTGCTTGTGTAACTCTGAGCATTTCATTAGGTGATTAACAACTGTTGTCAAGTGCCTGTTGTATTTCAACTGCAGAATAAAAGTGTATTTTTTATGGTTTTGAAGCTCCAGATGTATACGAGACATTGTTTGTCTTTTTTGGGAGAAGCATTAAAACGCCAGGTTTTGATATGATCCTCTGTATGTAACAGAGAGGGCATGTCTTCCTATGGTTAGATCCCGCTGGGCAAAAACTGGTTGAATCAATGTTGTTTCCATGTCATTTCAACAAAGAAATTCAAAGCGATGACGTTGAATCAACATGCAAAACTGATTGGATTTGCAAAAAGTCATCAACGTAAGGGAATTTTGTATGTTTTTCCACCCAACTTTTAACCTAAATCCAATGATCTGGTGAAATGTTTGGTTGAATTCACGTTAGTTGAAAATTAAACCAAAATTTGACTGCAAAATGGTCAGGGTATAAGCCGCAGACATTACGAGGCATGGCCTTACAGGTTCATTGGACTGAAACATTACTTGGTCCACAGTGTAATAATGTGTCTGTCTTATTTCTCATAGCCAGGCTGACCTCACTCTGACCTAATATCCCTTGCGTGTGTGTGTGTGTGTGTGTGTGTGTGTCTGTGTCTGTGTCTGTGTCTGTGTGTGTGGGTGTGTGTGTGTGTGTGTGTGTGTGTGTGTGTTTGTGTGCGTGTGTGTGTGTGTGTGTGTGTGTGTGTGTGCGTGTGTGTATTGAAGTGTTAGTGTTCATTTCAGTAGAAAATGACTGGTCAGTCAGCCTATTTAGCTATTGCAGTATGTGTGTGACTCATCGTCAGAGTTTGTTCACAGGAAATGGTTGGTACATGACTGTTTCAGAGTAGCAGATCATTTAGGTTTGCTGTGCCACACTGCTATCAGAGTGTGACTTATTCAGAAATTCAGCATAAAGGAATGTCCTCAATGACATCAGCTATAGCAATGGCAGAGATGAACCCGTCCTCTCTTTGACATTATGGGGGTGTGAAAAGAAAAGGCTGTATTAGGAGAGGATTTAGTTTAGGTGTCTGTTTTCTCAGCCAAGTGTAGCCTACTCACCTACTAACCCTAACCCATCACGTAAATCGCTCTCATGATCATCATCACACAACATGGCCGCCCAACTTTCTCCCTCTGGTTCCCACTGTCCTCCTCACCTCCCCAACCACTGTCCAATCCCCTGCCCTGGGCTCATCTATCAGACTAGCAGTGACCTCATCAAAGAGTGCCTCGCTTGAGTGAGCACTGGAATAACACCAAGTTTCCCCTAAAAAACGGATATATGGTCAGTTTTGCCATTTTATCCTGTATGTAGGTACCGGCTCGCCAAGTCTTGGTCCAAAAGGCTTCTTAATAGCTTCTACCCCCAAGCCATAAGACTCCTGAACAGCTAATCAAATAGCTACCCAGACTATTTAAATTGTTGGTTTAAGGGCTTGTAAGTAAGCATTTCACTGTAAGGTGTACACCTGTTGTATTTGGCCTATGCGACAAATAAAATTTGATTATATTTTTTATTTGAAAGGTTCAGGTTAGGATTTGAGGGTGGTAAACTAATCCTAAATTGTAATGTATGCCATAGTGTGCCAGTCAGTGGTCTATCTTGGTGTAGAATTGTAATGGTGAGAAGCAGATCTATTCTATCATAACTTTTCAGAGTTATGATAGAAGTATGCAATGATGCTGACCCCCCTAAATATTCTACTCCTCCCTACACCTCTTGCACACACACAATGTACTTCATCTAAAATAAACATGTAGACCTTATGTTGTTCATCTAGTTGATTACTTGTTTTCTCTCAAAGCATCAAACATGACCTTTGGCGTAGTCGGAATGATTTCCCATGACGATCTGCCTCCCTGTGTGTGTGTGTTTTCACGTGCATGTTTGTCTGTGCTCGCCTGTGTGTATCTTGATAGATGCTGCGTGTCTGTGGTCTGCTTAGATAGCGGTTCAATGACTGTGATCCATTATCTGGCCAGACACTAGATAATCAATACTGAAAGGGAGTGTAACGCCCTGGTCATAGAGAGGGGTTTTTTGTTCTTTATTTTGGTTAGGCCAGGGTGTTACATTGGGTGGGCGTTCTATGTTCCTTTTTCTATGTTTTTGTATTTCTTTGTTTTGGGCCGTGTGTGGCTCCCAATCAGGCACAGCTGAAGTTCATTGTTGCTGATTGGGAGTCACACATAAGGAGCATGTTTTTCCTTTGGGTTTTGTGGGTAATTGTTTCTGTTAGTGTTTGCACCTGACAGGACTGTTGGCTGTCGGTTTTTTCTTGTTTTGTTTGCATAGTGTTCTTTAATAATTAAAAATGATGAACACTAACTCCGCTGCGTTTTGGTCCACTCTCTCTTCAGACAGCCCTTACAGGAAGCCACGATCTGATGGACCTCTGACCTGCCAGATTGGGAAAGAAAAAATATACCCTAAACGAGGTGACAAAATATTTTACATTTAAATATTAGTTTCCTATTTCCACACACACAGAAGCCACATGTGGACTTTAATTTTACACCTTCAGGAGAATAGCATTTCACACCATAAACTGCCACGTAGGACCACTGTTTTACCAGGATTCATTTACATACTGGGCATAAATATGTCCACAAAAGAAACATACGGTATAAAACACTGACATCAGTCACATGCCATATCTTTTAATGAGCACATACCAACTCCATATCACTAAGAAGTTGGCTAACGATCAAACTGTGGGTGAACAGTTAGCATTGAGCTATCTGAGGTCATTAATTCCCCTTTGTGGAATATGTGTGCTCTGTTTCAACCTAATGTCATGAACAAGGAGCCACAATCTGCTAAGAATCCCATCTGAAGGACCCAGTCAGTGCAGCGGAAATGGGAAGGGGGCTTTAGGAATGATAGATTGGCCTCTTGTCATCATAGAGTGTTTATACAACATACACTCATTGACTACAAAGAGAGACTGAGTTTAGAAAGGAGTAGGAAAAAGGAATATGTTTTAATTTTTTTGTGGGGGGAGATACTATGTGACTAGAGCGTAGTGTGGCACGCATACGATATCATCAAAGATCACAGACGTTGGGGTGGCGGTCTATGTATATTTGTGAACAACAGCTGGTGCACGATATCTAAGGAAGTCTCGAGGTAGAGTACAGTGAGGGAAAAAAGTATTTGATCCCCTGCTGATTTTGTACGTTTGCCCACTGACAAAGAAATGATCAGTCTATAATTTTAATGGTAGGTTTATTTGAACAGTGAGAGACAGAATAACAACAAAAAATCCAGAAAAACGCATGTCAAAAATGTTATAAATTGATTTGCATTTTAATGAGGGAAATAAGTATTTGACTCCTCTGCAAAACATGACTTGGTGGCAAAACCCTTGTTGGCAATCACAGAGGTCAGACGTTTCTTGTAGTTGGCCACCAGGTTTGCACACATCTCAGAAGGGATTTTGTCCCACTCCTTTTTGCAGATCTTCTCCAAGTCATTAAGGTTTCGAGGCTGACGTTTGGCAACTCAAACCTTCAGCTCCCTCCACAGATTTTCTATGGGATTAAGGTCTGGAGATTGGCTAGGCCACTCCAGGACCTTAATGTGCTTATTCTTGAGCCACTCCTTTGTTGCCTTGGCCGTGTGTTTTGGGTCATTGTCATGCTGGAATACCCATCCACGACCCATTTTCAATGCCCTGGCTGAGGGAAGGAGGTTCTCACCCAAGATTTGATGGTACATGGCCCCGTCCATCGTCCCTTTGATGCGGTGAAGTTGTCCTATCCCCTTAGCAGAAAAACACCCCCAAAGCATAATGTTTCCACCTCCATGTTTGACGGTGGGGATGGTGTTCTTGGGGTAATAGGCAGCATTCCTCCTCCTCCAAACACGGCGAGTTGCGTTGATGCCAAAGAGCTCCATTTTGGTCTCATCTGACCACAACACTTTCACCCAGTTGTCCTCTGAATCATTCAGATGTTCATTGGCAAACTTCAGACGGGCATGTATATGTGCTTTCTTGAGCAGGGGGCCCTTGCGGGCGCTGCAGGATTTCAGTCCTTCACAGCGTAGTGTGTTACCAATTGTTTTCTTGGTGACTATGGTCCCAGCTGCCTTGAGATCATTGACAATATCCTCCCGTGTAGTTCTGGGCTGATTCCTCACCGTTCTCATGATCATTGCAACTCCACGAGGTGAGATCTTACATGGAGCCCCAGGCCGAGGGAGATTGACAGTTCTTTTGTGTTTCTTCCATTTGCGAATAATCGCACCAACTGTTGTCACCTTCTCACCAAGCTGCTTAGCGATGGTCTTGTAGCCCATTCCAGCCTTGTGTAGGTCTACAATCTTGTCCCTGATATCCTTGGAGAGCTCTTTGGTCTTGGCCATGGTGGAGAGTTTAGAATCTGATTGATTGATTGCTTCTGTGGACAGGTGTCTTTTATACAGGTCACAAACTGAGATTAGGAGCACTCCCTTTAAGAGTGTGCTCCTAATCTCAGCTCGTTACCTGTATAAAAGACACCTGGAAGCCAGAAATCTTTCTGATTGAGAGGGGGTCAAATACTTATTTCCCTCATTAAAATGCAAATCAATTTATAACATTTTTGACATGCGTTTTTCTGGATTTTTTTGTTGTTATTCTGTCTCTCACTGTTCAAATAAACCTACCATTAAAATTATAGACTGATCATTTCTTTGTCAGTGGGCAAACGTACAAAATCAGCAGGGGATCAAATACTTTTTTCCCTCACTGTATATCATAAGCTGTAGACCACACTATCTACCTAGAGAGTTTTAATCTGTATATTTCGTAGCTGTCTACATACCACCACAGACCGATGCTGACACTAAGACCGCACTCAATGAGCTGTATACCGCCATAAGGAAACAGGAAAACGCTCATCCAGAGGCGGCGCTCCTAGTGGCCGGGGACTTTAATGCAGGGAAACTTAAATCAGTTTTACCTGGGGGGAACAAAATGGCGCCGTAGAGAGAACACGGTGTTTCAGCGAGCTCACGCGGTATTCGTAAATGTATATTCTTTCATTAATCTCCTAGCTTGAAAAAGTGGTAGAATTGGCTAAATAAGTTACCCTACAATGAGTCTTGGCGACTATTTCTCAAAAATCCCCGACAACATGCCCAACAGAGCTACTAAGAAGTCGACCAAAACCGCCATCCATGTAGATGTGCAGGAGGAGCTAGCTAACGTTAGCGAATCTAACAGCATTACAGATCCAGGCACAATGGACCTGGTGATTCAAAGGATGACGGATAACATTACTAAAGTGATCGATGTTAAGATAAGAACGGTCCTGGAAGCAATAGCAGGCCATTCAGCTGAACTACAGAGGGTTGTCAAACGTGTTGATGAGGCGGAAGGAAGAATTGCTACTGTGGAAACTTCAACTACATCCATGGACACTAAGATAAAAGCACTTGAGAAACAGGTGCGCGAAATGGCGGAGCACATTGACGACTTGGATAATCGAGGACGCAGATGCAATATACGTGTTGTGGGACTCCCGGAAAATTCTGAAGGGACACGTTCAGTAACATTTTTTGAGGAATGGATCCCTGGCTACCTACAAATGGACACTAAGGCTGGTCGGGTGAAGCTAGACAGAGCACATCGCTCTCAAGCACCGATACCTGGTCCCAATCAGCGCCCACGACCAGTGGTTATAAAGTTCCACAACTTTACCGACAAGCAGCGCGTCATGGATGCGGCTAGAAACATCGGTTCTGATGGTAGTCAACGTAAAGGTCCAAAGGTCTCATTCTTCAATGATTATTCCACAGCAGTTGTACGAAGGCGCAAAGCGTTTGATGAGGTGAAGGCCCGACTCAAGAGAATGAAGATCGACTACGCACTGCTGTACCCGGCCACATTGAAGATTATGGTCAACGGATCGCCTAAAAAACTCTACACATCTGAAGAGGCTGCTGCGTTTATTGACTCTCTCGGGTAAATAACCTTAAGCTGCACCTCCGCAGCATTGGATAACGTCTTATTTTATTTTTAATCTGATCATGAAACAGGGGTGTAAGTTCTCATGTGCTCCTGTTCAGTGACATTCGTATTGTTATTATTTTTCTTGCTAAAGTAACTGCCGCCTTAGCTCAGACTGAGATATGTGTGAACCTATATTGGTGCCCAGGCTTGGTTTTAGGTGGAATAGCCTCAATCTTCTATTGATTTTAATTTCCACATATATAAAGGATGAGGCTATTGAGTGGCAATGCGGACTTAAGAGTCTACATTGGAGAGTTGAAATCCCCTGCATGTTAGCTAGTGGGAAAACCCCCTTTTGGATCTTTTCATGTTTAATTTTTGGGTTTAGTATAGTTCGAGTTCAGGGTTCATATCGTTTGTTTACGCTCAGTGAGATAGAGGAGAGTTCAACACATGGAAAAAGGTACCACCCCATTTTTACAGTAGAATTCAGTCTGGATATTGAATGGTCAAAGCGCAATGGCAGGTAACAGATTACGTATATGTACATGGAACATTAGAGGGAGCCATAACCCCATTAAAAGGAAGAAGATACTGTCCTTTTTGAAAAAAGAAAATATTGATATTGCCCTATTACAAGAAACTCATTTGAATGATAAGGAGCATCTGAAATTACAACAAGGGGGGTATGGTCAAGTGTTTTTGTCATCATTTACATCCAGAAGTAGAGGTGTAGCAATTCTTGTGAAAAAGAACCTACCACTTAAGGTCTTGAAGTGTGTGAAAGATAAATTGGGTCGCTTTGTTATAATTAATGGTACTTTACAAGGGCAGAGCATTTCCATAATGAATATTTACTTCCCCCCTGCCCACCCCCCTGACTTCCTCACTAAGGTATTTCTAGACTTTTCAGAATTAAACTCAGACACTGCAGTGGTTGGAGGAGATTTTAACTGTTTGTTGAACCCCCTTATTGATAAGCTTCCCAGTGGTATAGCCTCACTCTCTCCTCAAGCTAAGTCACTTACGGCTATTTGTGACGATCTGGGGTATGCTGATGTTTGGAGAGCTTTTCATCCCTCCAACAGAGAGTTCACTTTTTTCTCTGCACCTCATGGATGTCAGACTAGAATAGATTACTTTTTTATGCCCAGGACGTCACTGCAGTCGGTTTTATCCGCTAGGATAGGAAGCATAGTCATATCTGATCATGCGGAGGTGATCCTGGACATAAAACTCAACGGGGCATTCAATCAGTCAAGACACTGGAGGTTGAATACAACCATTCTTAAAGACCATACATTCACATCATATTTTATTACAGAGTTTAAGGCATTTTTCTCTATTAACTCTCAATCAACAGATAACCCCTCACTCCTTTGGGAAACCTGTAAGGCGTACGCCAGGGGTCTGATTATGTCATACGCAGCCACTAAGAGGCGGAAAAAGCGTGAAAAGCAAAAAACACTAGAGGGTGAATTAGGAACTAAAGAGAAGGACTACATTGAAACTCCCACTCCTGCCCTATTAAAGGAAATATCAGTCATTAGATCAACGTTGGACTCCCTCCTAACACAGGACGCTGAAAAGAAAATTAGATTTGTCAAGCAAAAGCTATATGAACATGGCGATAAGCCAGGAAAGTACTTGGCGTACCTAGCTAAAAAGAGAGCTGACTCACAGTCAATTGCAGCTATTACTGATTCTGATGGCAATCATTTATATGAAAATAAATTGATAAATGACTCATTTAAGAAATTCTATGCAAATCTTTATGCCTCAGAACTGCCAAATGACGCAGCCAAGTTAATGGAGAACTTCTTTTCTAAGATTGAGCTCCCTACTATCTCCGAAGAACAGAGGTCTCTCCTTAATGCCCCTATTACCGAGGAAGAGATATTGTCCGCAATTAAGAATCTGCAAAATGGTAAGGCCCCAGGACCGGACGGGTTTTGTAGTGAGTTCTATAAAGAATTCCATGGCCTGATCCTTGAGCCATTGCGTGATATGTTTAACCACTCATTTTCAAATGACCAGCTCCCCCAAACGCTGCGAGAAGCCAACATATCACTTATTCTCAAAAAGGGAAAATGCCCGGAGTCTTGTTCCTCGTACAGACCAATTTCCCTTCTGAATGTGGATAGAAAATTGCTTTCTAAAATTCTAGCCACAAGATTAGAGGACTCACTGCCGCTAATTGTGAAAGGAGACCAAACTGGCTTCATTAAGGGACGCAGGTCATGTAACAATGTCAGACGGCTTCTTAATGTAATTGAAGTCTACCAACGAAGTGCTATGGATGGTCTTGTGCTCTCCCTAGATGCTGAGAAAGCATTTGATCGTGTGGAGTGGTCTTACCTATTCTTTGCTCTAAATAAATTCGGACTGGGGGACAACTTTATAAAATGGGTGAAAGTTTTATATGATGACCCTCAGGCTGCTGTCCTTACTAATGGACTACGGTCAAATAGCTTCCCTATACACAGAGGTACCAGACAGGGCTGTCCTTTGTCCCCCCTCCTATTCGCACTTGTTATGGAACCACTGGCCGAGGCCATCAGGGCAACGCCTGCTATACAGGGGCTGCTCATTGGCGATGTTCACCATAAAATAAGCTTGTATGCTGATGATGTCCTGATATTCATTTCTAATCCCGAGACTTCAATCACACCTCTTATTAATATTATTGAGTTATTCAGCGAATTCTCAGGCTACAAGATTAACCTCACTAAATCAGAGGCTATGCCACTTGGTAACCTTCACTCTGTACCTAATACTTCTCCCCCCTTCCCTTTTAAATGGTCTCCCTCAGGTTTTACGTATCTGGGTATATCTGTAACTCCTAAATTCCAACAAATGTACAAAGCCAATTTTGTTCCCTTGTTCGACACAATAAGACAGGATCTGGAGCGCTGGAACTCTCTTCCGATTTCATGGTTGGGTAGAATATCCCTCTTGAAAATGAACATTTTACCTAGGCTACTCTACCCAATCCAAATGATCCCAGTATTACTCTCCAATAAGGTAATAAAGGATGTAAATGGATGGCTAAGTTCCTTTATATGGAGTAAACGCAAGCCAAGACTTAAGATGGCAATATTGCAGCTGCCAAATTCTATGGGTGGCTTGGATCTGCCCAATATCAGGTTCTATCAGTGGTGTGCCCACCTATGTTATATTTCAGACTGGATCACAAACGATGACTCCTCTATTTGGTTAGACATTGAGACTTCTCTTTCAAAATACCCTTTACAGGATCTTCTGTTTTTCACAAGTTTCAAGTCTGTAAAAGATCATTGTAACAACCCCATTACACTTAACACACTCAAAGTATGGAAGTCAGTTCAACGTTTCCTGGGAAGGTCCAAACTAACCTCTGCTCTTACCCCAATTCTTAACAACCCAGATTTTGCTCCAGGATTGCTGGATGCTGGCTTTAACGTTTGGCTTAATAAGGGCATACGCAGACTAAATGACTTATTTGCAGATAAGATTTTATTGTCATTTGAGCAGATGGTCGAGAAATATCAACTCCCAAAGCAGGACTTTTTCCGTTTCCTACAAGTAAGGCATTATATTCTGAAGAGCACCACCTTAATTGGCAACCCTGATATGTCTGTCATTGAAAGAATGCTTTTTTTCCCACAAAGGAAAATGTCTGTAAGTCTGCTTTATGATGCTTTAAGGTCCTTTTCCGCTGTCGATACACAGAGGGTGAAACAAGTGTGGGAGAAAGAACTGTCTGTTACTATTGATGAAGAGATGTGGGAGGACATTTGGAAATATGCAAAAACAATATCTATATGTAATCGTACTAGAGCAATTCAATTAAGAATAATACACAGATTGCATATATCCCCAAATCGCAGACATGCTTTTAGCCCCTCTTCCTCCTCTCCTCAATGTCTTAAATGTAAAACTGATACAGGCACCCTAACACATTGTTTATGGTCATGTACCAAAATACAAAGATATTGGTCTGGTGTTCTGCAAGAAATTGAAAAGATCCTCGGGGTCGATCTAGAATTGGACCCAGTCTCTCTACTGTTAGGTCTACCTAGTAGGCATGTAACTTCTGTGGGTAAGAGGAGGCTTTACAACATCCTCACCTTCGCAGCAAGGAAAAACATACTTTTACAGTGGATTAGTGATAAGGTTCCCTCTATTAAAGATTGGCATAAGATACTATTTGAATGGGTACCGCTGGAATATCTGACATGTACATTGCATTCTAAGACAGATCAGTTCTACAAAGTATGGGAACCTTACCTAAATTACCTAGAACCTGAAGTGTCAGCTATTATGCTGCAAGGATTCTCTTAGAATGGTGATCTATGTATTTCAGAATTACACTGTACGTTCCATGTGGGGAACTCAACTTCTTGGTTTAAACTGAGCTCTTTATTTTCATGTATTTTAATTTTTTTGTATTTTATTTATTTATTTTTATTATAATTTTTTATTTTTTTTTCTCTGTTCATGTTTGATTAAATGTATGTATTGAGAGACGCAATGGGGGGGATGGGGTGAGAGAAGCGCTGAGCGGGGAGAGGAAAATGGTGGGTGTGTATGTATGTGTGTGGGTGTGTGTGGGTGTGGGTGCATGCATACATACGGATATGTGTAAGTGAGCGCGTTTTTTTTTTTGCCTTGTCCTTGTTGTTGTATCTCTTAATATGGGTGAAAATTGTGAAACTCCAATAAAAATACTGTTACAAAAAAATCAGTTTTACCTAATTTCTATCAGCAAGTTAAATGTGCAACCAGAGGGAAAAAAACTCTAAATCACCTTTACTCCACACACAGAGATGCGTACAAAGCTCTCCCTCGCCCTCCATTTGGCAAATCTGACCATAATTCTATCCTCCTGATTCCTGCTTACAAGCAAAAATGGCAGCAGGAAGCACCAGTGACTCGGTCAATAAAAAAAGTGGTCAGATGAAACAGATGCTAAGCTAAAGGACTGTTTTGCCAGCACAGACTGGAATATGTTCCAAGATTCTTCCGATGGCATTGAGGAGTACATCACATCAGTCACTGGCTTCATCAATAAGTGCATCGATGACGTCGTCCCCACTGTGACTGTACATACATACCCCAACCAGAAACCATGGATTACAGGCAACATCCGCACTGAGCTAAAGGGTAGAGCTGCCGCTTTCAAGGAGTGGGACTCTAACCTGGAAGCTTATAAGAAATCCTGCTATGCCCTCCGACGAACCATCAAACAGGCAAAGCGTCAGAACTTGACTAAGATCGAATCGTACTACACCGGTACTGATGCTTGTCGGATGTGGCAGGCCTTGCAAACTATTCCAGACTACAAAGGAAAGCAGTGACACGAGCCTACAAGACGAGATAAATTACTTCCATGCTCGCTTCGAGGCAAGCAACTCTGAAACATGCATGAGAGCATCAGTTGTTCTGGATGACTGTGTGATCATGCTCTCTGCAACCGATGTAAGTAAGGCCTTTAAACAGATCAGGGCCATACGGATTACCAGGACGTATACTCCGAACATGCGCTGACCAAATGGAAAGTGTCTTCACTGACATTTTCAACCTCTCCCTGTCTGAGTCTGTAATACCAGCATGTTTCAAGCAGACCACCATAGTCCCTGTGCCCAAGAACACTAAGATAAACTGCCTAAATGACTACCGACCTGTAGCACTCACGTCTGTAGCCATGAAGACCACCATTATCCCAGAAACTCTAGACTCACTCCAATTTGCATACCGCCCCAACAGATCCACAGATGATGCAATCTTTATTGCACTATCTACCTAGAGAGTTTTTATCTGTATATTTCGTAGCTGTAGCTGGCAGGCCTTACAAACTCCACTCCACACGACCCTTTCACACCTGGAAAATAGGAACACCTATGTGAGAATGCTATTCATTGACTACAGCTCAGCATTCAACACCATAGTGCCCTCAAAGCTCATTACTAAGCTAAGGACCCTGGGACTAAACACCTCCTTCTGCAACTGGATCCTGGACTTCCTGACAGGCCGCCCCCAGGTGGTAAGGGTAGGTAACAACACTGATCCTCAACACGGGGGCCCCTCAGGGGTGCGTGCTCAGTCCCCTCCTGTACTCCCTGTTCACTCATGACTGCACGGCCAGGTACGACTCCAACACCATCATTAAGTTTGCTGATGACACAACAGTGGTAGGCCTGATCACTGACAACGACGAGACAGCCTATAGGAAGGAGGTCAGAGACCTGACTGTGTGCTGCAAGGACAACAACTTCTCCCTCAACGTGATCAAGACAAAGGAGATGATTGTGGACTACAGGAAAAGGAGGACTGAGCACGCCCCCATTCTCATCGACGGGGCTTTAATGCAGCAGGTTGAGAGCTTCAAGTTCCTTGTTGTCCACATCACCAACATGAAGAGGGCACGACAACACCTATTCCCCCTCAGGAGACTGAAAAGATTTGGCATGGGTCCTCAGATCCTCAAAAGGTTCTACAGCTGCACTATCGAGAGCATCCTGATGGGTTGCATCACTGCCTGGTATGGCAACTGCTTGGCCTCCGACTGCAAAGCACTACAGAGGGTGGTGTGTACTGCCCAAAACATCACCGGGGCCAAGCTTCCTGCCATCGAGGACCTCTATACCAGGCGGTGACAGAGGGAAGTCCTAAAAATGGTCAAATACTCCAGCCACCCTAGTCATAGACTGTTCTCTCTGCTACCGCACGGCACGCGGTACTGGAGCGCCAAGTCTAGGTCCAGGAGGCTTCTAAACAGCTTCTACCCCCAAGCCATAAGAGTCCTGAACATCTAATCAAATGACTACCCCAGTCTATTTGCATTGCACCCCCACCCCCTCTTTTACTCTGCTGCTACTCTCTCGTATTATCTATGCATAGTCACTTTATTAACTCTACTTATAAGTACATATTACCTCAGTTACCTTGACTAACCGGTGTCCCCGCACATTGACTCTATACCGGTACCCACTGTATATAGCCTCACTACTGTTATTTTACTGCTGCTCTTTAATTATTTGTTACTTTTATTTCTAACTTTTTTGTAGGTATTTTTCTTAAAACTGCATTGTTGGTAAAGGGCTTGTAAGTAAGCATTTCAGTGTAAGGTAACCTGTTGTATTCGGCGCATGTGACAAATAAAATTTGATTTGATTTGATCACAAATGTTATTAAAGCAGATATTTCTCAATACCCTGTTGTTGAGTGGTGTATTAATAACCCAGTACACCTTGATGCATGTTAAAGTACTTGAATTTGAGATTTTCTCCTGAACTGTGCCGTTTATTTAATCAACATCCACTGGCGAATGACCTCAGGAAACTGGTCACACCAAGGTAAGAACAACCTGTCTCATGGGTCTGAATACTCGGAAAGCACTGATTTAGAAATATCAAATAACGGCATCCTCATTTTCACTTTCAGTCAGGATTTCTTAGAAATAAGCTTAGTAAAAGGGGAGAAACTGGGTGGATCTATATGTGTGCTACTTCCTTGGCATGCCATGTGGGGTCAGTAGGAAAGCAACTGGCCTCTTCCTGGAACACAGTAAAGTGATATGTGGTGAGCCATCTCCTTCACTGAGACATATGGACCACTTTTAAAACCACATCTGACATTTTCCAACACACTTCTCCCTTGCCATCATTATCCTCATCATCTTAATCATCACCATCCTCACCACCACCATCATCATCATCACCATCCTCACCACCACCATCATCATAATCACAATCATCACCACCATCATCATAATCAGCATCATCATTACCACCATCATCATAATCACCATCATCACCACCACCATCATCATAATCACCATCATCACCACCACCATCAACATAATCACCATCATCATTACCACCATCATCATAACCACCATCATCATTACCACCATCAACATCATTGTCACCACTATCAACACACTTCCCCCTAGCCATCATTATCTTCATCATCTTAATCATCACCATCCTCACCACCACCATCATCATAATCACCATCATCACCATCACCATCATAATCACCATCATCACCACCACCATCATCATAATCACCATCATCACCACCACCATCATCATAATCAGCATCATCATTACCACCATCATCATAATCACCATCATCACCACCACCATCATCATAATCACCATCATCATTACCACCATCAACATCATCGTCACCATCATCACCACCATCATCATCACCATCATCACCACCACCATCATAATAATCACCATCATCATCACCACCATCAACATCATCGTCACCATCATCACCATCATCGTCAACATCATCACCACCACCATCATAATAATCACCATTATCATCACCATCATCATAATCACCATCATCACCACCACCATCATCATAATCACCATCATCATTAACACCATCAACATCATCGTCACCATCATCACCATCATCAACATCATCGTCACCATCATCACCACCATCATCATCATTGTCACCATCATCACCACCATCATCATCACCATCATCATTACCACCATCAACATCATCGTCACCATCATCACCACCATCAACATCATTGTCACCATCATCACCACCATCATCATCACCATCATCATTACCACCATCAACATCATCGTCACCATCATCACCATCATCAACATCATCGTCACCATCATCACCACCATCAACATCATTGTCACCATCATCACCACCATCAACATCATCGTCACCATCATCACCACCATCATCACCACCATCAACATCATCGTCACCATCATCACCATCATCATCACCATCATCATCACTACCATCATCATCAAAATACATCCAAACTCCCTGTAGGTAACAGGTAAAAGGACTTTGCAAAAGAAGGAAAACCATGCAAGCTGTCTCAGATACTTGCTGATGTAAAGTATATTACTGCACAATGTCTATTTAGTATTGCACAATACCTCGGAACATGTATAAATATCCTACTTCAATTCGTTTCAGTGCCTTGTTGTATTATATTAGTATCCTATTATTATTCTTCAAGCTTTTATTTTCTACAACTCTTTTATTCACTTAAGTACTTTTCTATTGTTGCACTTTGTACTCCAGGTATATCATGTGTACATGACTAATAAACAAAGTTGAACTTGGTGGGTGTGTTCCTCAGACAGACACATCTGTTGGGGTGTGGTAGGGTGAGGACAGTGTGAAGTTACTGTAAAGAGCTGATGATGGGCGTCTGTATCCTCGCAGAGCTCTGACTCACTAACACCTGCTGTGGTAAACCAGTGAGCGTCATAGGCACTGTAGCCTCATAGGCAGTGTAGCCTCATAGGCAGTGTAGTTTGATAGGTACTGTAGTTTGATAGGCACTGTAGCCTGATAGGCACTGTAGCCTGATAGGCAGTGTAGCCTCATAGGCACTGTAGCCTGATAGGCACTGTACCCTGATAGGCAGTGTAGCCTCATAGGCACTGTAGCCTGATAGGCACTGTAGCCTGATAGGCAGTGTAGCCTCATAGGCACTGTAGCCTGATAGGCACTGTAGCCTGATAGGCAGTGTAGCCTCATAAACACTGTAGCCTGATAGGCACTGTAGCCTGATAGGTACTGTACCCTGATAGGCAGTGTAGCCTCATAGGCACTGTAGCCTGATAGGCACTGTAGCCTGATAGGCACTGTACCCTGATAGGCAGTGTAGCCTCATAGGCACTGTAGCCTGATAGGCACTGTAGCCTGATAGGCACTGTAGCCTCATAGGCACTGTAGCCTCATAGGCACTGTAGTTTGATAGGCACTGTAGCCTCATAGGCACTGTAGCCTGATAGGCACTGTAGCCTGATAGGCACTGTAGCCTGATAGGCACTGTAGCCTGATAGGCACTGTAGTTTGATAGGCACTGTAGCCTGATAGGCACTGTAGTTTGATAGGCACTGTAGCCTCATAGGCACTGTAGCCTGATAGGCACTGCAGTTTGATAGGCACTGTAGCCTCATAGGCACTGTAGCCTGATAGGCACTGTAGCCTGATAGGCACTGCAGTTTGATAGGCACTGTAGCCTGATAGGCACTTTAGCCTCATAGGCACTGTAGCCTGATAGGCACTGTAGCCTCATAGGCACTGTAGTTTGATAGGCACTGTAGTTTGATATGCACTGTAGCCTCATAGGCACTGTAGCCTGATAGGCACTGGTGCCTGTTAGGCACTGTAGCCTGTTAGGCACTGTAGCCTGATAGGCACTGTAGCCTCATAGGCACTCTAGCCTGATAGGCACTGTAGCCTGATAGGCACTGTAGCCTGATAGGCACTGTAGCCTGATAGGCAGTGTAGCCTCATAGGCACTGTAGCCTGATAGGCACTGTAGCCTGTTAGGCACTGTAGCCTGATAGGCACTGTAGCCTCATAAGCACTCTAGCCTGATAGGCACTGTAGCCTGATAGGCACTGTAGCCTGATAGGCACTGTAGCCTGATAGGCAGTGTAGCCTCATAGGCACTGTAGCCTGATAGGCACTGTAGCCTGATAGGCACTGTAGCCTGATAGGCACTGTACTGGAGTATGGAACCTCAGTATTAGAGTACTGGGAGTTAGAAATGTTACTATACATTGTTTAGGTTAAAAACTATCCATCACTCTTACCAAGTAATTAGCCAACATAACGACCCTCAGTCATCCCATCCACTGTCTGGGTGATTGTGACCACCCTGGCTTGGAGGGATCCCGTCCCATTTCCCAGACTAGAATTTGGAGCTGGAGTTTTTCCTCAAGATGAACTATAGTTCCAGGCTGTTAAAGCTGGAGCGTGGGCAGAGAGAGGGATAGAGGGATGTGTGAATGGCACCACTCTTGCTAGTAGTATATGGGCCTAATCCAGTGTCCAACTACAACATATTATATGTTGGTCCTCTTGAATAGTCCCAGAATCTCTTCTCCCTTCCTCTCCTCTGAAGTTGTGCCAGCTCCACCAGATGCTCTACTTTGTTGTGTCTCCAGACACTCTTGGAAACAGCTTCTCATTGGAAACCATCAAGTTTAGTCTTCCCTTCATATCATCCACTGTTTCATATCAAACCTCTATCACACTCCACATGTGATACTGATTGGAATGTCTATAGTTTTTGACCTTTGACATATTCCTAGTTATCGTCCCTTGAAATGTACTCTGAGGCCTTGATTCATACATTTTGGCACATTTGATACACTCACTATGGACTTCAGAGGTCTGGTCTTATCGTGTTTTCATTTCATAAGTTTGTCATTCAGCACTGACTTTATTTCATCTGAGTATATTGTCCTTGTGCTATCTGAGGCTGTCTCCTGTGTGTGTGAGAGAAAGCGAGAGAGAGAGACAGACAGAGACAGAGTCAGAGACAGAGTCAGAGACAGAGACAGAGACAGAGACAGAGAGAGTTGAATGAGAGAGAGAGAGAGAGAGAGAGAGAGAGAGAGAGAGAGACAGAGAGAGAGAGAGAAAGAGAGAGAGACAGAGAGAGAGAAAGAGAGAGAAAGAGAGAGACAGAGAGAGAGAAAGAGAGAGAAAGAGAGAGAGACAGAGAGAGAGAAAGAGAGAGAGAGAGAGAGACAGAGAGAGAGAAAGAGAGAGAAAGAGAGAGACAGAGAGAGAGAAAGAGAGAGAAAGAGAGAAAGCTCTACAGAGAGAGCATTGCTGTATGGTGTTGTGGGGGACTGAGAGACTAAGGCAGGGAGTTAGGTGGGGGTGACCGGAGGGAGTGTGACCCATCAGACAGCCTCTAGACCAGTGCTGTGTCTCATGCTTGCTCCCCTTCTCTTATCTCCACTCTGATACCCAGCTCACTTTGAAGTATGTTGACAGTTGATATGAAAATAAAATAGGAAATTGGTTTTTCTAGCTTGCTGGGTAACTTTTGGAGGTTTGCCAATGTTGGAGAGATTGTAGGGACACTATTTTTACCTTTATTTAACTAGGAATGTCAGTTAAGAACAAATTGTTATTTACAATGACAGCCTAGGAACAGTGGGTTAACTGCCTTGTTCAGGGGCAGAATGACAGATTTTTACCTTGTTAGCTCAGGGATTTGATCTAGCAACCTTTCGGTTACTGACCCAACACTCTAACCACTAGGCTACCTGCTGCCCCAAGTGTATACTTATTGATATGCTGAAGTGTACAGTACAATGGACCTTCAGTTGTTTTAATGTTGTTGACTGTCTGTCACTATCTCTGTGGTGAGAGAGGAGAAGGCAGATAAAGGAACATTGTTCGGAGTGAGTTGTGTTTTACATTGTAAACATTTGGCAGAGGCCACAGGCAGATATGTAGGAACTGATGACTCACTGTAACACATGGCTATGTGGTGTTATCAGCTCTTCTCTGTGCTTAGTACACTGGGTTTCTAGGCTGCTGTCAGCAACACTTCTCTGTGCTTAGTACACTGGGTTTCTAGGCTGCTGTCAGCAACACTTCTCTGTGCCTAGAACACTAGGTTTCTAGGCTGCTGTCAGCAACACTTCTCTGTGCTTAGTACACTGGGTTTCCATGCTGCTGTCAGCAACACTTCTCTGTGCTTAGTACACTGGGTTTCCATGCTGCTGTCAGCAACACTTCTCTGTGCTTAGTACACTGGGTTTCCATGCTGATGTCAACACCTGGGACGTTTGCTTGGTCCCTGTAGCTAACTGACGTGCTCTGAGCATAATGTACGCCGTTGTAAAATATAACATTTTACTGCATAGTGCTCTGTGAGTGTGAACATCCCTTACAAAAAAAAGATTGCAGTCAGAGTGCAGTTTAAACGCATTACACAGAGTGCAGTACACTGCAGTTATTCTGCAATAACTGTGTCCAAAATACCACAGTCGACTGCAGTTACTGCACTTTTACCGCAGTTTCAAAACTGCAATATTTTTTTGGAAGGGAGTCCCTTTTCATGTTAAAATGAAAAAGTGGTAAATCAATCAGGTCCTACCACAGTCAACGGCACCCTTTGTTATATCACTTCTCCATGTGAAAACAGCCTCCCCTCTCATTTCATTCACTTTCACCTGAGCCTTAGATCAATCTGGCTCAGTGATATGTATCCCCCGTTCAGGGTCAGAGGGAACACTGACCATTTCCCTTCCTCTCCGAGGTGATGTTGTTTTCAACCCGGAGTTAACCACAGATTGATCAGGTGACTGAGAGGGTATTTGGGTGTGCCATCACTCATAGACTCTGAAGGAGGGCTGTTTCTCCTGGCCTCGCCACTTTTGATCGAACCCCTCTTAACTACTCCACTGGGTAATACATAGCCTGGGTAATATGTCTTGGGTCAGCAAATGATAGTTTTCTTTTTTCCTCAGAAATATATTTTTGGGAGGTCTGAATACCTATTGACTAGTCATGTTTTAATCCCAGAGAATTTGTTGTTTGCTGTGGATGGGAAGAAATACATTAGAATTGTATTGGGATCCATTCTTTTTCTTTTGCTATAATTTGTCAAAATGGCCGCCTGGATGTCTTCAGAATGCCTGTGTGCTCCTTCGGGAGAGAAAGCTGCCTTTGCACAATTCTTTGTCCCAGAAATAGAATGAGTCAGAGAGCACACTGTTCTTTTCATCACCGCAACCTTATCTATTGTAAATATGGATTTATTAATGACCAATTACTACATAACTGGAGGTCATGGTGCAGTCATGGTGCAAACTGGTAAATATGTCCCTCTAACTCAAGCAGTGAATCAGCCTCTATATGTCCAGTCCACCCGTCCCTTCACCACAATACCCAACACATATAGGAACTGTGACACTTCCTTGGCAAACGTTGTGAAAAGGGAAAACGTTGAAAAACATTTCTTCATCCAGGCCATAGTGAGACATCTGTTGTGTCACACTGTCTAAAAACAGAATAACAGCATTAATGCTTCATCCGCACTCCATGTCTGTTGAGTCAAGCAACAGGAAGTGTGTTAATGTAAGAATGTGTCCTGTCTGTTGGTGTATGTTGTCTGCATCTCCGCTTTAAGCCCAGAAACAATGTTCCTACATGGATAAATACAGTTCATTTAATTTATTGTCTTCTCACACAGACATGCTGATTTCTTCACTTCTACAAGGTTGTGAGAGTCTGCTGTATGTATTTCTCAGTCTAATGCCAAAGTGAGGACTTTCTCCGGTAGCTTTAATCCCCTGGATAACGATAAAACAGAGCACACTCTGACACACTGGGCTATCCATTCATGACAGACTCTTCCCCCATCTCCCTTCCTCCCGCTCCCTCCTTCCCCCAGTTGAATCAGGGGTCAGTGACTTTCTCTGGAGTACCAGACTGAAATTCGACATAGTGGAGGTGGTGGTAGGAGAGGAGGTGGTGACGAGAAGCGGCCCACTAACCTCACTCAATTCCTGGGTAGCAGTTGCCTGAGGCAGGCCCTCATCCTACTGGGGCCTAGCCCACAACCCAGACCCATGCAGAGTAAAGTCAGACATAACCAATCAAGTGGCTTTTCAGTGGACCGCTAGCCACAGTCATGAGAGGAGAAACAGGGTGTGGAGCTTCTCATCAACTCCCTTCATCAGGGATGTAGCAACCGCTGGATTACTTTCACATTCTTTCAATACATTATCATCATTAAGAGCCTCATGTTTAGGGTCATGTATCTTAAAGGACTGATCTGCGATTGCGACATCTATTTTTTTTTACTTTTAAATTCATAATATATACCTATTGATTCTTGAAGAATATACAAGTAACTTATAAATGCCTCATGAGCTTAGTTCAACTGTTTAACCCCATCAGAACCCAACACAGAAGACTGTTTAACCCCATCAGAACCCAATACAGAAAACTGTTTAACCCCATCAGAACCCAACACATAAGACAGTTTAACCCCATCAGAACCCAATACAGAAGACTGTTTAACCCCATCAGAACCCAACACAGAAGACTGTTTAACCCCATCAGAACCCAACACAGAAGACTGTTTAACCCCATCAGAACCCAACACAGAAGACTGTTTAACCCCATCAGAACCCAATACAGAAAACTGTTTAACCCCATCAGAACCCAACACAGAAGACTGTTTAACCCCATCAGAACCCAATACAGAAGACTGTTTAACCCCATCAGAACCCAACACAGAAAACTGTTTAACCCCATCAGAACCCAACACAGAAGACTGTTTAACCCCATCCAGAACCCAACACAGAAGACAGTTTAACCCCATCAGAACCCAACACAGAAGACTGTTTAACCCCATCCAGAACCCAACACAGAAGACTGTTTAACCCCATCAGAACCCAACACAGAAGACTGTTTAACCCCATCAGAACCCAACACAGAAGACTGTTTAACCCCATCAGAACCCAACACAGAAGACTGTTTAACCCCATTAGAACCCCCCAAAATAAGATTGTTTAACCCCATCAGAACCCAACACAGAAGACTGTTTAACCCCATCAGAACCCATCACAGAAGACAGTTTAACCCCATCAGAACCCAACACAGAAGACTGTTTAACCCCATCAGAACCCAACACAGAAGACTGTTTAACCCCATCAGAACCCAACACAGAAGACTGTTTAACCCCATCAGAACCCAACACAGAAGACTGTTTAACCCCATTAGAACCCCCATAATAAGCTTGTTTAACCCCATCAGAACCCAACACAGAAGACTGTTTAACCCCATCAGAACCCAACACAGAAGACAGTTTAACCCCATCAGAACCCAACACAGAAGACAGTTTAACCCCATCAGAACCCAACACAGAAGACTGTTTAACCCCATCAGAACCCAACACAGAAGACAGTTTAACCCCATCAGAACCCAACACATGAAGACTGTTTAACCCCATCAGAACCCAACTACAGAAGACTGTTTAACCCCATCAGAACCCAACACAGAAGACAGTTTAACCCCATCAGAACCCATCACAGAAGACTGTTTAACCCCATCAGAACCCAACACAGAAGACAGTTTAACCCCATCAGAACCCAACACAGAAGACAGTTTAACCCCATCAGAACCCAACACAGAAGACAGTTTAACCCCATCAGAACCCAACACAGAAGACTGTTTAACCCCATCAGAACCCAACACAGAAGACTGTTTAACCCCATTAGAACCCCCCAAAATAAGATTGTTTTACTCCATTGTTTTTAAAGTAATTGTAAACAAACACTATAAAGCTTCACAACATGGTTAAAACTATCACTTTGATCTCATGGGTGGTCAGTCATTGCATCCATAGCCCCATCTATGAATTTAAGAGTGGTTACATTTCCCCACCCCCATCCCTAAGCTGTTTACCCGAAAAGGTGGAGGAGGAAAGGATCCGCTTTGTTGTTGTTTGAACTGTAGATGTGCCACTTTAAATTATGAGGGAACTTTTGATTTGTATTAGATGCAGGGTATTAGTGAGGCTTGGTGTCAGAATTGGGGCCAATTCAGTTTTTAATTCAGTAAGGAAGTGAATTTAAATTTGAATACCTGTTTTATATCCTAAAACACTACACCCCTGATACCCTTAAATGACCTAAACTACTTTTTTTAATCAATTCTTTCCACAAGTGTGTGTTGGTATATTATCAGTGAGCTATAGGAGACGCAGCATATTGATCAGTGTTACCTAGTGTTGAATTTTCAGTGTAACATTTCTAGTGGTAATTCAGGTGTTAAATTAAAGTTACAATATGAAACTTGTTGGGCGACCTGGTCAAAATTCACATAAAAATATGAGTTACAGATCTGTCCTTTTCATTGAAAGCAAGTCTAAGAAGCTGTACATCACTTCTATGTGTGCTATGCTTTCCGTTTGTAAGTTTAGTTTTTGTGTCTTTTACTTTCGGTTTTGTACACCAGCTTCAGCTGAAAATACAATATTTTTGGTTCTGGAAAATATATTTCACAGTGGTTTAGATGGTACAATGATTCTCTACATTATATTTGCTTGTTTTGTCATATAAACTGAAATTAGGCAAACTATTAGAATTTTAGCAACCAGGAAATGGAGGAGCTATTTCTGCATAGTGCACCTTTAACTCTGTAAGTGTTAAATTAAAGCTCATTGGTGTAAAATAACCCCAGTGTTGGTTTAATAACCAGAGTTAAACCAAAACCACGGCTATTACTATCATATTTCCCAGCATGCTCTATTGCAGGTTGGATTTTATAATTGTTCGTTTCAATATCTACGTTTTGCATTGATTGATTAATGAATTTTCTGCTACTCAAAAATAAATAAAAAATTATTCTAAACTAATCCAAACTGTTACTTGGACTTATCACACCCTTTACGGAAATGGTTGTTCCAGTTAAGATACTTTAGTTTCATGTCTTAGTCTTAGCACCTGGCAGTCATTCTGAATCCAGGTTGCAGGTGAAAAAAATTCTAAATATTGCATATAGCCACTCTGACTGGATTCCAATATGGATTACACATCACTTTGCAAGCCATCATAATGTAACTTGCAGGTCTGATGTTGCCTGTAAACCACAAGTTTCAGGTCACTGTATTAGGGTAAAACTAGGCCCTCAAAATAAGGCATTATGAAATATGTGTTGTATTGTGGTGAATGATTTTATTTTCAAGATAACATATCCACTTAGGATCTCCCTTGGTGAAGGCCACAGGACAGAAAACAACTATGTCTCTGTCACTATCAAATACAGTCATGGGTGGAAACTCTACAATTCACTTGAAAGGTGTTGACACTCTCAGTGTTGATTTAACACTGGACAATTTGCTGTGAGGGGAAACCTTTGAATCTTCATGAATCTTCAGAAGCTATGGAGTTTTCCAGAATTCCAGAATCCTGTCGCTCCATTCCTCTTTGTCCCAGTCCATCCAAACCTGGGTCATCACCTCTCTAGTCAAAGATAAACATCCCTTGGCAAGCCAACCAAT
This sequence comes from Salmo salar, assembly GCF_965601325.2. Classification (NCBI taxonomy): domain Eukaryota; kingdom Metazoa; phylum Chordata; class Actinopteri; order Salmoniformes; family Salmonidae; genus Salmo; species Salmo salar. The sequence continues at coordinate 39,461,119 of NC_138316.1, forward strand.
ATAATAATAAACGGCAGCAGCAGCGAAGATGCTGTCATAAGCGTCAATATATTTTTAATAAGGTCCCATCCAATTCAAACTATTCAATTCAGCCAGTAAATAATTTGTTTCAGTTTCATTTAGTTCAAGAAGTGAATATGAACAATTGTTTTTCATTGCAGACGAGGGCTACAGATTTCTTAAAATTGTATTTAAGGGGATTGTGCATTTTACCCATTACACAGTAAGTAAGTAGGCATATATTACAATAGATTCGTAATAATTGTTTGATTTAATAAGTAATTAAAATTATTACCGGGAAATGTTTTTAGCCCTATCCTAACTTTATCATGGAACCATTTGTAATTTGATAAAACAGTCTGATAATAGACTATATTTAGGCTTTTATTTAGACGCTATATTTTGTAATAGTTTGATCAACTTTTCGATGATAATGGAATTTATCTATCGACACAAGTATTATTTGTAGATTTTTTATCTTGACTGTGAGTGGATCTTTTGTATTTTGTGCTTATTAGCAGCGAATACGTCTCTTGAGGAATGTGGATGAAACACTCGCGCACCGAGGAGCAGCTGGGCCCTCAGAAAGCTGTCATCAAGTTTAACACCAAGCTTTGGCTCCAACGGAACACTGCTAATAAATCTTTATATAAAAAAGAATGACAAAGTTGTGCAAAATAAGTGGACAATATTGTAGAGCAAACAGTAGGCTTTGATTGATGTCACGCCCTGACCTTGGAGATCCTTTATTCTCTATTTTGGTTAGGTCGGGGTGTGACAGGGTGGGCATTCTAGTTGCTTTATTTCTAGGTTGGCTTGGTATGGTTCCCAATCAGAGGCAGCTGTCTATCGTTGTCTCTGATTGGGGATCATATTTGGGCATATTTTTCCCACCTGTTGGTTGTGGGATCTTGTTTGTGTATAGTTGCCTTGAGCACTGCATAGCTTCACGTTCGTTTTGTTCTTTATTGGTTTTTTTTTGCCGGTTCACGTAATAAAGATGATGAACCCAAACCACGCTGCATTTTGGTCCGATTCTTACAACAACTGTCGTGACAACTGAATTGCTGTATTTTGGTTATTTGTAGCCAACAAAACAGAATTTTAACAGCTTAACATATTTTAAAAGCCTGATAAAAAGGTACATTGTAAAATGTCCAATAAGCTCATAGGTAGCGGACCTAAGGATACTTTTCTGTGTGTTAAAAATGTCAGAATAAAAGGAAATTTAGGGAATGCATGTTTAGAACAATCCATATTTAGAACAATCCATGTTTAGAACGATTCATGTTTAGAACAATCCATGTTTAGAACAATCCATGTATAGAACGATCCATGTTTAGAACAATCCATGTTTAGAACGATTCATGTTTAGAACGATTCATGTTTAGAACAATCCATGTTTAGAACGATCCATGTTTAGAACAATCCATGTTTAGAAGTTTATGATGTGTGATGTGAAGAAAAATGAAAACACACACACACACAGTGTGTGTGTCTCATAGACTTAGATAGACATCACATCATTGTATCTGTCCCATTATGATGGGCAGGGCCATTGAGGCCACCTCCATTTTGAAGTAGTCCATTATATTCTACTTCTATGAGTCGGTAAACAAACTGAAAAGGTGCATACTGCCACCTTTTTACATTTAGCAGATGCTTCCCGGGCTTACAGGAGCAATTTGGGTTAAGTGCCTCGTCAAGGGCACATCGACAGATTTTTCACCTAGTTGGCTCAGGGATTTGAACCAGTGACCTTCCGGTTACTGGCTCAATGCTCTTAACTGCTAGGCTACCTGCCACTCCCTATCTGGTCAAAGATTTGCCCCCTGCAGTTATGGAATGTTTGCTCACAAATACAATTAATTGGCTGATCCCTCCTGGCGACCTTCCTTAACCCGTAGGAAGTCCCACCCAGTTGACAACTTCAAAATGGTGAAAGACCTCCATAGTGCTGCCCATGCTAAAATGAGCTTTTGGGCAATAGAGTCCTCTATCTCTATGGTGTGCCTGTAGTGGATAAAGTGAAGGAGTCATCCTTTCTGCCTTTCGGTCCTTGCTCCTCCCCCTGGCCTGTGAGTAAGTCAGTAGAGCCTTCAGCAGTGTAAGGAAAACCAGACATCACACTCAGAGATGAAGCACTGTTACTACTACACACACTCCCACACAGCACAGCATCCACAAGGCTAGGATACTACACTCTCTGGCCTGTCCACTGAACTGACAACCTGAACACTCTACAACTCCATTGGACGATTGCTGAAATGGACTGAAACAGAGAGGATCCAAGTGGAAAAAGATGGTTCGTTGGTGGACTTTTTGACGGAGCGTTTGGTTCCAGGTTAAATTGCATCGAAAGAAATCGCATCGAAGAGAAGTCGCCTCGACAATTTTTTTTCAATATTTTTCTTCACTGTTCCTAAGGAGGCTCTCACACCCATATATAGTTAGATTTTTCAACAATCCTCCCCTCTGCGCTTCAGGAGTCTGTTCCAGTCTGTGCCTCTCAGGTGGTTGTGTTTTTCAGGGTCCATCTCCTGCCACCCTCCCTGATGCTGACAGAGCCGTATGGGATGATGGGGTCCATGGGTTCCGAGGTGCGAGATCTGAGCTCTCTCTTACCTCCGGTGCCCTCCGTACCCTCCCTACCAGTGAGCAGCGGGGGCTGTGGCCTGCCCGTTGGGGGTGCCCCTCAGTGGGCACCTTACCTGGACCTCCACTCTGGCTCTCCCTACGGTCCCCTGCCCTCCCACCACTCCCTCATCAAGCAGGAGCCCAGCTGGGGCTCCACAGACCCTCTGGAGGACCCTCACTGTGGCCTGGGGGCCTTCACGTTGCACTTCTCTGGCCAGTTCACTGGGACAAGCCCCTGTCGGGTTGGGGCCTTCGGTGAGCCAGCTCCAAGCCAGTCCAGGGTGTTTCCTAATGGAGCCTACCTCCCAGGCTGTGTGGACAGCCCGCCGACCCACAGGAACCAGGGTAAGGCTGCTCTCTGCTCCCCTCTCTCCTCCTCTATAGCCACCTCATTGACCCTCTCTGGGCTCACTCTATCCTCTGCAGCATCTCTTGAATTCAGCTCAAACTAAGCTGTCTACTCCTCACCACTCAAGGCCAAAGTTCTTTTACATCTGCATTTCTTGCTGTTTGGGGTTTTAGGCTGGGTTTCTGTATAAGCACTTTATGACAATTGCTGATGTAAAAAGGGCTTTATAAATACATTTGATTGATTGTTGGGCCATCAGCGTTGCACCTACACTTTCTGATGTCAGTGACGTGTCTGTGAATTTCTCATGTGACCATGCCGTACTTCCTGGGTCATTGTGTGTATGTGTTGGACTGTGTCTATTTGTACTGGGTGTAATTGTCCAGAGTTGATGTTTGGGGCTTGTCCATAGTGTTGTGTCTGAACAGGATGTTTTGTACTACACAGGGTCGTTCTGCCCTGTACAGGGAAGAGAGCTGTCAGTTTTCCCATCGCTGGCCCGACTCACGGAGTTAAAGCAACAATATGGCCTAGAGGTCTCCCTCAGCCTGTGTTCAACACTTCACTTTCACTTTTATTTTCAAAGAACATAGTGCTTCAAAATAATGAAACATAATAATACAAAAAGCACTATTAAAAAAAAACAACCAAATTTAAATACTGCTATAAATGTATTGTTGATTGTAATATCCCAGTTAAAGGGGCAATTAGCGATTGAAACAATAACAAAGTGTTTTCCCCATCGCTGTTAAGGTAAAAAGCTGAGGGATTGGACTGGCGAAATGTAACCGCTCTCAAATACATAGACAGAGCTATGCATGCAAGAACTGACCGTCCATGATATAAAAATGATAGTTTTAACCATGATTTGAGGCTATATACTGTAGTGTTTATTTACATTTACTTTATTTACAAACATTGTAGTAAAACAATCTTATATTATTGGTTCTGATGGGGTAGGACAGTTGAACTAAGCTCATGAGGCATTTATAAATTATATTATTGAAGAATCAATGTGTACATAATTTATAAATCCCAAAATGGATGTACCAACTGCAGATTTCCCCTTTATCCCCCCCAGTACTGTTTTAGGTTAAAATCATCTTGGAATCTAAATCTAAATAACACAAAAAATATTACAAAACCTTTTATCAACTGTTTGTAAAACTTACAAATGAATATTGTTTTGGTGCTGTAGTTGTGGACAGTATTTAGTAAAACTGTCTTCTTTTTTACTCAACTAATTTCAAACCATCAGCTATTTAAGTTCATTTGATCATTTCTCATCATTCTGCATTTACATCTTTTGTTTGTAAAACAAATCACAATATATTTTTTTAAATGACATAAACGTGGCCATTGTTACATCATAGTAATCCCTGACATAATGAAGTGAATCTCTATAGAAGGTGTATAAAGGGTGACAAAACGCACTATGTATGTTCATACACCCTTTTACAGAGCATGAGATAAGCTTAAAGATGATTAGTGAAGCATTTATGTAGTGTTAATGAAGCCTTTATGTATGCTATATAAAGCCTTGTTTAAAGAGGTGTGAAGATGTTGACTTGTAAAGCTAACAGTATAGTAACCATACAGGGCTTGGGAAAAGGACATTACCTTGGACCGTCACTGTCTGTGCCATAGAAATTGATAACACACGTGTGCACAGCACGCACTAATGCACGCATCGCACACACGCGTGTTCATCCATGCATACACGCACACACGCACACGCACACACACACACACACACACACACACACACACACACACACACACACACACGTGAAAACTCACGCCTGATTCTTAGGATTTCTGGAATGTTGTAGCATTTGATGTTATGTGTTCTGTGTGTGATAATGTTTGAGTGTTTTCATGTATTTTCCTCAAAAACACCTCACATTCAAACACACTTTTTACAGACTAACACTTAGCCTTACTTTATTATCCAGACCTTGAGAGCACTTTTCGTTCCAACGGAGAAACCTAGCCTGAGCCCAAATTGCAATGCTCTGCTCCGAAACAGGCTTTCCTAAATCCAAATTATATATTGGGTCAAGATCTTTACTCCAAGATTTACACAAAGCCTAAAAAAATATCTAGGGTCTATATTGCTCTCCAATTTCTGAATCCCATGTTGTTCATTATTTTCATTTAAAAACAATGTTGAAATGAGACAAGCGCTGACTTATGGGTTTCTTTATTAGTCCCAATAGTATTTTGGTCTTGTTCCCCCAAGATCTGACCCCAGAAGATAAGCCAGGGGAAAGTTTAACAGATATTTATCTACATTTATATTTAATTTCTCTGTTTCCTGTGTGCTATTATTGAGACTTTATCAAATTTGACAACAGCAATAAACATGATGATTTGTCAACAAAGATACAGTCTATTTTCAGTATTGTTTCATACTTCCATTAGTCATATAGGGTTTAGCCTGTGTGATCGGTAATGTGAGACTCATATAGGGTTTAGCCTGTGTGATCGGTAATGTGAGACTCATATAGGGTTTAGCCTGTGTGATCGGTAATGTGAGACTCATATAGGGTTTAGCCTGTGTGATCGGTAATGTGAGACTCATATAGGGTTTAGCCTGTGTGATTGGTAATGTGAGACTCATATAGGGTTTAGCCTGTGTGATCGGTAATGTGAGACTCATATAGGGTTTAGCCTGTGTGATCGGTAATGTGAGGCTCATATAGGGTTTAGCCTGTGTGATTGGTAATGTGAGACTCATATAGGGTTTAGCCTGTGTGATTGGTAATGTGAGACTCATATAGGGTTTAGCCTGTGTGATTGGTAATGTGAGACTCATATAGGGTTTAGCCTGTGTGATCGGTAATGTGAGACTCATATAGGGCTTAGCCTGTGTGATCGGTAATGTGAGACTCATATAGGGTTTAGCCTGTGTGATCGGTAATGTGAGACTCATATAGGGTTTAGCCTGTGTGATCGGTAATGTGAGACTCATATAGGGTTTAGCCTGTGTGATCGGTAATGTGAGACTCATATAGGGTTTAGCCTGTGTGATCGGTAATGTGAGACTCATATAGGGTTTAGCCTGTGTGATCGGTAATGTGAGACTCATATAGGGTTTAGCCTGTGTGATCGGTAATGTGAGACTCATATAGGGTTTAGCCTGTGTGATCGGTAATGTGAGACTCATATAGGGTTTAGCCTGTGTGATCGGTAATGTGAGACTCATATAGGGTTTAGCCTGTGTGATCGGTAATGTGAGACTCATATAGGGTTTAGCCTGTGTGATCGGTAATGTGAGACTCATATAGGGTTTAGCCTGTGTGATCGGTAATGTGAGACTCATATAGGGTTTAGCCTGTGTGATCGGTAATGTGAGACTCATATAGGGTTTAGCCTGTGTGATCGGTAATGTGAGACTCATATAGGGTTTAGCCTGTGTGATCGGTAATGTGAGACTCATATAGGGTTTAGCCTGTGTGATCGGTAATGTGAGACTCATATAGGGTTTAGCCTGTGTGATCGGTAATGTGAGACTCATATAGGGTTTAGCCTGTGTGATCGGTAATGTGAGACTCATATAGGGTTTAGCCTGTGTGATCGGTAATGTGAGACTCATATAGGGTTTAGCCTGTGTGATCGGTAATGTGAGACTCATATAGGGTTTAGCCTGTGTGATCGGTAATGTGAGACTCATATAGGGTTTAGCCTGTGTGATCGGTAATGTGAGACTCATATAGGGTTTAGCCTGTGTGATCGGTAATGTGAGACTCATATAGGGTTTAGCCTGTGTGATCGGTAATGTGAGACTCATATAGGGTTTAGCCTGTGTGATCGGTAATGTGAGACTCATATACGGTTTAGCCTGTGTGATCGGTAATGTGAGGCTCATATAGGGTTTAGCCTGTGTGATCGGTAATGTGAGACTCATATAGGGTTTAGCCTGTGTGATCGGTAATGTGAGACTCATATAGGGTTTAGCCTGTGTGATCGGTAATGTGAGACTCATACAGGGTTTAGCCTGTGTGATCGGTAATGTGAGACTCATATAGGGTTTAGCCTGTGTGATCGGTAATGTGAGACTCATATAGGGTTTAGCCTGTGTGATCGGTAATGTGAGGCTCATATAGGGTTTAGCCTGTGTGATCGGTAATGTGAGACTCATATAGGGTTTAGCCTGTGTGATCGGTAATGTGAGACTCATATAGGGTTTAGCCTGTGTGATCGGTAATGTGAGACTCATATAGGGTTTAGCCTGTGTGATCGGTAATGTGAGACTCATATAGGATTTAGCCTGTGTGATCGGTAATGTGAGGCTCATATAGGGTTTAGCCTGTGTGATCGGTAATGTGAGGCTCATATAGGGTTTAGCCTGTGTGATCGGTAATGTGAGACTCATATAGGGTTTAGCCTGTGTGATCGGTAATGTGAGACTCATATACGGTTTAGCCTGTGTGATTGGTAATGTGAGGCTGTGTGTGTGTGTGTGTGTGGTGTGTGTGTGTGTGTGTGTGTGTGTGTGTGTGTGTGTGTGTGTGTGTGTGTGTGTGTGTGTGTGTGTGTGTGTGTGTGTGTGTGTGTGTGTGTGTCTGTGTGTGTGTGTGTGAGTGTGTGTGCGCGTGCGTTAGTATGTATGAGCAGGTGCAGACACACAGACCACTTGGTCCTTAGATTTACTGATCTTCATATTCTCTGGATGCCAACTTTCCTCTCCAGCTTTACTGAAAGCGTGAATGAATACCTTCCAGGGAGACAGGGTTCACTGGTGTTATAAACGTTCTACAGTGATGTTGCTATGAGGATTCAGATATCCGTCCGACTCCTGGAGACTCACAGTTTCCTCCAAAATGCTGCCATAATGGTGAAACTGAGAAAGTATTGTCTTTATAATGTGTCTTTTCTCTGTAGGTTATGGGACAGTAGGTCTGGACGGGGCTCCCAACTATGGTCACACTCCGTCTCACCACTCCCCTCAGTTCTCCAGTCATTCCTTCAAACACGAGGACATCCTGTCCCCTCCAACTACCATGGGTAACTATCACTGTCCTTAACACTTCCTGTCCACCTGTGTGTATGATAGTGTTTGCGTGTTTTAGTATTTGTGTGTGTGTGCAGCATGTGAAAGTTAACCTCACAAACAATGAAGACTGAGGTCTCAGCAAGGTTAGTAAAGAAGTCACCCAGAGGTTACAGGGCTATAAATTACTATAATCCATTCTCTCTCCCTATCTCCCCTCAACCTCTCTCTCTGTTTTTAACACCACCTCTCACTATGCTCTTATTCAAAGCTGTGTATGTTCTCTGTTCATTTTGGTCAAATGAATATAGTGGCTCTGGAAATGATAAGTTAAGGAAACAGCTTTATGAGAGACTTAGTGGAATGTTGACGGCCATCAGGGGACCAATCCACAGCTGAACCAGAGAAGGAGCTATGTAGGTCCTTCAAAAGGAGATTGATTGGTTTAACACCTCTGGGAGGACTGCTGTTTTGATCATTGTTTAGAGGAAATGTATTTTTATTGGTGTGTGTGTGTGTGTGTGTGCGTGTGTTTGGGGATGCTGCTATATCTGTGTGACTCCTGGGGATATAGCAGTAGAGATAGTAACCTGGTAAACAGACCCATCTGGTGTTATATTGAGCATGTGGTTTCATCGTGCTGTAACTACTGTCCTACAGGTCTTTATGCTAATTCATTGGTTTGTTTGTCTGATTCATTTACTGTATGCTATGCAGGTGACCAGCAGTACCCTGCCCCTCCCCCCATGTTTGGTTGCCACCCCCCCTCAGAGAACTGTCCAACCAGCCAGGCTCTACTGCTGAGGAACTATAACAGGTACCTTTCTGTTCACAAACCTCCTCATCACCTTGGGTCTCTATAGCTTGAGATCCATACGCCTGACTCTCATACCATTACACTGTACATGTTTGTGCTACCGTTGCTAGGATACCAGTGTTCATTTTGACTACATAGTTATTTAGGATCTGACTCCAGTGATGATCACAGATAGATACTCTTATTTATTGTACTGTATTTATATTTCAACCAGGAAGTCCTATAGAGATAATATATATATATATATATATATATATATATATATATATATATATATATATATATATATATATATATATATATATATATACACTGCTCAAAAAAATAAAGGGAACACTTAAACAACACATCCTAGATCTGAATGAAAGAAATAATCTTATTAAATACTTTTTTCTTTACATAGTTGAATGTGCTGACAACAAAATCACACAAAAATAATCAATGGAAATCCAATTTATCAACCCATGGAGGTCTGGATTTGGAGTCACACTCAAAATTAAAGTGGAAAACCACATTACAGGCTGATCCAACTTTGATGTAATGTCCTTAAAACAAGTCAAAATGAGGCTCAGTAGTGTGTGTGGCCTCCATGTGCCTGTATGACCTCCCTACAATGCCTGATGAGGTGGCGGATGGTCTCCTGAGGGATCTCCTCCCAGACCTGGACTAAAGCATCCGCCAACTCCTGGACAGTCTGTGGTGCAACGTGGTGTTGGTGGATGGAGCGAGACATGATGTCCCAGATGTGCTCAATTGGATTCAGGTCTGGGGAACGGGCGGGCCAGTCCATAGCATCAATGCCTTCCTCTTGCAGGAACTGCTGACACACTCCAGCCACATGAGGTCTAGCATTGTCTTGCATTAGGAGGAACCCAGGGCCAACCGCACCAGCATATGGTCTCACAAGGGGTCTGAGGATCTCATCTCGGTACCTAATGGCAGTCAGGCTACCTCTGGCGAGCACATGGAGGGCTGTGCGGCCCCCCAAAGAAATGCCACCCCACACCATGACTGACCCACCGCCAAACCGGTCATGCTGGAGGATGTTGCAGGCAGCAGAACGTTCTCCACGGCGTCTCCAGACTCTGTCACGTCTGTCACATGTGCTCAGTGTGAACCTGCTTTCATCTGTGAAGAGCACAGGGCGCCAGTGGCGAATTTGCCAATCTTGGTGTTCTCTGGCAAAAGCCAAACGTCCTGCACGGTGTTGGGCTGTAAGCACAACCCCCACCTGTGGACGTCAGGCCCTCATACCACCCTCATGGAGTCTGTTTCTGACCGTTTGAGCAGATACATGCACATTTGTGGCCTGCTGGAGGTCATTTTGCAGGGCTCTGGCAGTGCTCCTCCTGCTCCTCCTTGCACAAAGGCGGCGGTAGCGGTCCTGCTGCTGGGTTGTTGCCCTCCTACGGCCTCCTCCACGTCTCCTGATGTACTGGCCTGTCTCCTGGTAGCGCCTCCATGCTCTGGACACTATGCTGACAGACACAGCAAACCTTCTTGCCACAGCTCGCAGTGATGTGCCATCCTGGATGAGCTGCACTACCTGAGCCACTTGTGTGGGTTGTAGACTCCGTCTCATGCTACCACTAGAGTGAAAGCACCGCCAGCATTCAGAAGTGACCAAAACATCAGCCAGGAAGCATAGGAACTGAGAAGTGGTCTGTGGTTTCCACCTTCAGAACCACTCCTTTATTGGGAGTGTCTTGCTTATTGCCTATAATTTCCACCTGTTGTCTATTCCATTTGCACAACAGCATGTGAAATTTATTGTCAATCAGTGTTGCTTCCTAAGTGGACAGTTTGATTTCACAGAAGTGTGATTGACTTGGAGTTACATTGTGTTGTTTAAGTGTTCCCTTTATTTTTTTGAGCAGTATATATTCAATGGCCTTTGATGGGCTCATCAAATGTCAGTCTGTCTTTGAGAGGGAGGAGGACGTTATGACCAATGGAAGGAAGTGAGATCACCAGGGTAGAATGGAAGTGAGATCACCAGGGTAGGAAGGAGGTGTAGGTGTGAGACTGTACACAGAGCCAAATCAAATCAAATCAAATCAACTGTTATTTGTCACATGCGCCGACTACAACAGGTGTAGTAGACCTTACCGTCAAATGCTTACATACAAGCCCTTAACCAACAATGCAGTTTTAAGAAAATACCTAAAAAAAGTAAGAGATAAGAGCAACAAATGATTAAAGAGCAGCAGTAAATAACAACAGCGAGGCTATATACAGGGGTACCTGTACAGAGTCAATGTGGAGGCTATATACAGGGGTACCGGTACAGAGTCAATGTGGAGGCTATATACAGGGGTACCGGTACAGAGTCAATGTGGAGGCTATATACAGGGGTACCGGTACAGAGTCAATGTGGAGGCTATATACAGGGGTACCGGTACAGAGTCAATGTGGAGGCTATATACAGGGGTACCGGTACAGAGTCAATGTGGAGGCTATATACAGGGGTACCGGTACAGAGTCAATGTGGAGGCTATATACAGGGGTACCGGTACAGAGTCAATGTGGAGGCTATATACAGGGGTACCTGTACAGAGTCAATGTGGAGGCTATATACAGGGGTACCTGTACAGAGTCAATGTGGAGGCTATATACAGGGGTACCGGTACAGAGTCAATGTGGAGGCTATATACAGGGGTACCGGTACAGAGTCAATGTGGAGGCTATATACAGGGGTACCGGTACAGAGTCAATGTGGAGGCTATATACAGGGGTACCGGTACAGAGTCAATGTGGAGGCTATATACAGGGGTACCGGTACAGAGTCAATGTGGAGGCTATATACAGGGGTACCGGTACAGAGTCAATGTGGAGGCTATATACAGGGGTACCGGTACAGAGTCAATGTGGAGGCTATATACAGGGGTACCGGTACAGAGTCAATGTGGAGGCTATATACAGGGGTACCGGTACAGAGTCAATGTGGAGGCTATATACAGGGGTACCGGTACAGAGTCAATGTGGAGGCTATATACAGGGGTACCGGTACAGAGTCAATGTGGAGGCTATATACAGGGGTACCGGTACAGAGTCAATGTGGAGGCTATATACAGGGGTACCGGTACAGAGTCAATGTGGAGGCTATATACAGGGGTACCGGTACAGAGTCAATGTGGAGGCTATATACAGGGGTACCGGTACAGAGTCAATGTGGAGGCTATATACAGGGGTACCGGTACAGAGTCAATGTGGTGGCTATATACAGGGGTACCGGTACAGAGTCAATGTGGAGGCTATATACAGGGGTACCTGTACAGAGTCAATGTGGAGGCTATATACAGGGGTACCGGTACAGAGTCAATGTGGAGGCTATATACAGGGGTACCGGTACAGAGTCAATGTGGAGGCTATATACAGGGGTACCGGTACAGAGTCAATGTGGAGGCTATATACAGGGGTACCGGTACAGAGTCAATGTGGAGGCTATATACAGGGGTACCGGTACAGAGTCAATGTGGAGGCTATATACAGGGGTACCGGTACAGAGTCAATGTGGAGGCTATATACAGGGGTACCGGTACAGAGTCAATGTGGTGGCTATATACAGGGGTACCGGTACAGAGTCAATGTGGAGGCTATATACAGGGGTACCGGTACAGAGTCAATGTGGAGGCTATATACAGGGGGTACCGGTACAGAGTCAATGTGGAGGCTATATACAGGGGTACCGGTACAGAGTCAATGTGGAGGCTATATACAGGGGTACCGGTACAGAGTCAATGTGGAGGCTATATACAGGGGTACCGGTACAGAGTCAATGTGGAGGCTATATACAGGGGTACCGGTACAGAGTCAATGTGGAGGCTATATACAGGGGTACCGGTACAGAGTCAATGTGGAGGCTATATACAGGGGTACCGGTACAGAGTCAATGTGGAGGCTATATACAGGGGTACCGGTACAGAGTCAATGTGGAGGCTATATACAGGGGTACCTGTACAGAGTCAATGTGGAGGCTATATACAGGGGTACCGGTACAGAGTCAATGTGGAGGCTATATACAGGGGTACCTGTACAGAGTCAATGTGGAGGCTATATACAGGGGTACCGGTACAGAGTCAATGTGGAGGCTATATACAGGGGTACCGGTACAGAGTCAATGTGGAGGCTATATACAGGGGTACCTGTACAGAGTCAATGTGGAGGCTATATACAGGGGTACCGGTACAGAGTCAATGTGGAGGCTATATACAGGGGTACCGGTACAGAGTCAATGTGGAGGCTATATACAGGGGTACCGGTACAGAGTCAATGTGGAGGCTATATACAGGGGTACCGGTACAGAGTCAATGTGGAGGCTATATACAGGGGTACCGGTACAGAGTCAATGTGGAGGCTATATACAGGGGTACCGGTACAGAGTCAATGTGGAGGCTATATACAGGGGTACCGGTACAGAGTCAATGTGGAGGCTATATACAGGGGTACCGGTACAGAGTCAATGTGGAGGCTATATACAGGGGTACCTGTACAGAGTCAATGTGGAGGCTATATACAGGGGTACCGGTACAGAGTCAATGTGGAGGCTATATACAGGGGTACCGGTACAGAGTCAATGTGGAGGCTATATACAGGGGTACCTGTACAGAGTCAATGTGGAGGCTATATACAGGGGTACCGGTACAGAGTCAATGTGGAGGCTATATACAGGGGTACCGGTACAGAGTCAATGTGGAGGCTATATACAGGGGTACCGGTACAGAGTCAATGTGGAGGCTATATACAGGGGTACCGGTACAGAGTCAATGTGGAGGCTATATACAGGGGTACCGGTACAGAGTCAATGTGGAGGCTATATACAGGGGTACCGGTACAGAGTCAATGTGGAGGCTATATACAGGGGTACCGGTACAGAGTCAATGTGGAGGCTATATACAGGGGTACCGGTACAGAGTCAATGTGGAGGCTATATACAGGGGTACCGGTACAGAGTCAATGTGGAGGCTATATACAGGGGTACCGGTACAGAGTCAATGTGGAGGCTATATACAGGGGTACCGGTACAGAGTCAATGTGGAGGCTATATACAGGGGTACCGGTACAGAGTCAATGTGGAGGCTATATACAGGGGTACCGGTACAGAGTCAATGTGGAGGCTATATACAGGGGTACCGGTACAGAGTCAATGTGGAGGCTATATACAGGGGGTACCGGTACAGAGTCAATGTGGAGGCTATATACAGGGGGTACCGGTACAGAGTCAATGTGGAGGCTATATACAGGGGGTACAGGTACAGAGTCAATGTGGAGGCTATATACAGGGGGTACCGGTACAGAGTCAATGTGGAGGCTATATACAGGGGGTACTGGTACAGAGTCATAGAAGGAATGTGAGAGGAAGGAAATGGAGAGGAAAGACAACAGGTAAAATGTGGGAGTGTAGGAGAGGAGAGGAGAGGAGAGGAGAGGAGAGGAGAGGAGAGGAGAGAAGTGGTGGGTGGAAGGGGAGGAGAGGGAGAGGAAAGGGAGAGGAGAGGGAGAGGAGGAGAGTGAGAGGAGAGGAAGAGGTGAAGTGGTGGGTGGAAGGGGAGGAGAGGGAGAAGGAGAGGAGGAGAGAGGTGAAGTGGTGGGTGGAAGGGGTGGAGAGGGAGAAGAGAGGGAGAGGAGAGGAAGAGGAGAGTGAGAGGAGGAGAGTGAGAGGAGAGGGAGAGGTGAAGTGGTCAGTGGAAGGGGAGGAGAGGGAGAGGAGAGGGAGAGGAGAGGGAGAAGAGGAGAGAGGTGAAGTGGTGGGTGGAAGAGGAGGAGAGGGAGAGGAGAGGGAGGGAGAGGAGAGGAGAGGGAGAGGAGGAGAGAGGTGAAGTGGTGGGTGGAAGGGGAGGAGAGGGAGAGGAGAGGAGAGGAGAGGGAGAGGAGGAGAGAGGTGAGGTGGTGGGTGGAAGGGGAGGAGAGGGAGAGGAGAGGAGAGGGAGAGGAGGAGAGAGGTGAAGTGGTGGGTGGAAGGGGAGGAGAGGGAGAGGAGACGAGAGGAGAGGGAGAGGAGGAGAGAGGTGAGGTGGTGGGTGGAAGGGGAGGAGAGGGAGAGGAGAGGAGAGGGAGAGGAGGAGAGAGGTGAAGTGGTGGGTGGAAGGGGAGGAGAGGAGAGGGAGAGGAGGAGAGAGGTGAAGTGGTGGGTGGAAGGGGAGGAGAGGAGAGGGAGAGGAGGAGAGAGGTGAAGTGGTGGGTGGAAGGGGAGGAGAGGAGAGGGAGAGGAGGAGAGAGGTGAAGTGATGGGTGGAAGGGGAGGAGAGGAGAGGGGAATCACATCTCAGTCCATTTGTTTTTCTGTAACCTGGAGGGATTTCTTTAACCCAAAACATCTCAGCAGGCAAACTGAGCCAGGATTCTTCAAATGCTGACCTAAGTTTGTTTTTGGAGAGGGGGAAGAGAAGGAACTCAACTACAGGAACAAGTTCTGATAAGAGAGGAAGAGAAGAGTCCCTTCTCCCTTTACAGCCAGGACTTCCGTCTCCTATTCCAGAGCTAGGAACCATCAGATCAACCCCCCACCCACACTAACACACCCAGACACCCACACCCACACAGTTATCATCAGCCTGATTACCAGCAGTGCTGCCTCATACAGTACACCTGACCCTGGTATATCACACAGGTCATTTGATGTTTTTTGTACACCAGTGGAGGCTGGTGAGGGGAGGATGACTCATAGTAATGGCTGGAATGAAACACATGGAAACATTCATTCCATTCCATCCACTCCATTATGTCCATTACTATCAGCCTTCCTCCCCTCACTAGCCTCCACTGATGTACAGGATATTATTAATATACACTGCTCAAAAAAACAAAGGGAACACTAAAATAACACATCCTAGATCTGAATGAATGAAATAATCTTATTAAATACTTTTTTCTTTACATAGTTGAATGTGCTGACAACAAAATCACACAAAAATAATCAATGGAAATCCAATTTATCAACCCATGGAGGTCTGGATTTGGAGTCACACTCAAAATTAAAGTGGAAAACCACACTACAGGCTGATCCAACTTTGATGTAATGTCCTTAAAACAAGTCAAAATGAGGCTCAGTAGTGTGTGTGGCCTCCGTGTGCCTGTATGACCTCCCTACAATGCCTGGGCATGCTCCTGATGAGGTGGCGGATGGTCTCCTGAGGGATCTCCTCCCAGACCTGGACTAAAGCATCCGCCAACTCCTGGACAGTCTGTGGTGCAACGTGGCGTTGGTGGATGGAGCGAGACATGATGTCCCAGATGTGCTCAATTGGATTCAGGTCTGGGGAACGGGCGGGCCAGTCCATAGCATCAATGCCTTCCTCTTGCAGGAACTGCTGACACACTCCAGCCACATGAGGTCTAGCATTGTCTTGCATTAGGAGGAACCCAGGGCCAACCGCACCAGCATATGGTCTCACAAGGGGTCTGAGAATCTCATCTCGGTACCTAATGGCAGTCAGGCTACCTCTGGCGAGCACAGAAATGCCACCCCACACCATGACTGACCCACCGCCAAACCGGTCATGCTGGAGGATGTTGCAGGCAGCAGAACGTTCTCCACGGCATCTCCAGACTGTCACGTCTGTCACGTGCTCAGTGTGAACCTGCTTTCATCTGTGAAGAGCACAGGGCGCCAGTGGAGAATTTGCCAATCTTGGTGTTCTCTGGCAAATGCCAAACGTCCTGCACGGTGTTGGGCTGTAAGCACAACCCCCACCTGTGGACGTTGGGCCCTCATACCACCCTCATGGAGTCTGTTTCTGACCATTTGAGCAGACACATGCACATTTGTGGCCTGCTGGAGGTCATTTTGCAGGGCTCTGGCAGTGCTCCTCCAGCTCCTCCTTGCACAAAGGTGGAGGTAGCGGTCCTGCTGCTGGGTTGTTGCCCTCCTACTTTCTCCTCCACGTCTCCTGATGTACTGGCCTGTCTCCTGGTAGCGCCTCCATGCTCTGGACACTACGCTGACAGACACAGCAAACCTTCTTGCCACAGCTCGCATTGATGTGCCATCCTGGATGGGCTGCACTACCTGAGCCACTTGTGTGGGTTGTAGACTCCGTCTCATGCTACCACTAGAGTGAAAGCACCGCCAGCATTCAAAAGTTACCAAAACATCAGCCAGGAAGCATAGGAACTGAGAAGTGGTCTGTGGTCACCACCTGCAGAACCACTCCTTTATTGGGGGTGTCTTGCTAATTGCCTATAATTTCCACCTGTTGTCTATTCCATTTGCACAACAGCATGTGAAATTTATTGTCAATCAGTGTTGCTTCCTAAGTGGACAGTTTGATTTCACAGAAGTGTGATTGACATGGAGTTACATTGTGTTGTTTAAGTGTTCCCTTTATTTTTTTGAGCAGTGTAGATTTCTCTCCATATTCACCACATGTTCAACTTGATTAATACTCCTTCATAGGACTCTTCCTGGAATGTGTAAGAATGTTTAAACCTCCAACATTCCCCTGAAACTGTCCTCCTCCTCCTCTTCCTCTTCCTCCCCCTCCTCCACCTCCTCCTCCTCTTCCTCCACCTCCTCCTCCTCCTCCACCTCCCTCCTCCTCCACCTCCTCCTCTTCCTCCTCCTCCACTTCTTCCTCCTCCTCCACCTCCTCCTCCACCTCTTCCTCCTCCTCCACCTCCTCCACCTCCTCCTCCTCCTCTTCCTCCACCTCTTCCTCCTCCACCTCCACCTCCTCCTCTCCTCCTCCTCCTCCTCCTCCTCCTCCTCCACCTCTTCTCCTCCACCTCTTCCTCCTCCTCCTCCACCTACTCCTCCACCTCTTCCTCCTCCTCCTCCTCCTCCTCCTCCTCCTCCTCCTCCCTCGACCTCTTCCTCCTCCTCCACCTCCACCTCCACCTCCACCTCCTCCTCCACCCCCTCCTCCTCCTCCTCCACCCCCTCCTCCTCCTCCTCCTCCTCCTCCTCCTCCTCCTCCTCCTCCTCCTCGACCTCTTTCTCCTCCTCCACCTCCACCTCCACCTCCACCTCTTCCTCCACCTCCTCCTCCTCCTCCTCCACCTCCTCCTCCTCCAGTAATGATACTGTGAGGACAGAGTGATATCATGCACTGGTTCACCATGTACTAGGCACGGTCACACTCACCCTCACTGCCTGTGGGTGTGTATCACGTCTCTGTGTGTGTGTGTGTGTGTGTGTGTGTGTGTGTGTGTGTGTGTGTGTGTGTGTGTGTGTGTGTGTGTGTGTTGTGTGTGTGTGTGTGTGTGTGTGTGTGTGTGTGTGTGTTGTAGCCAGTGTAATCATCTGCCAATGTGACTAATGGCTTCACAGCCCAGGGTTTCTAATGAGCTCTTTGAGTGGACTGGATGTGTTCATGAAGGAAATATGTGGGGTTTCCCATACTGTCATGTCTTCATTATCCTTATCCAGAAACAAGGGGATGAGGGAGGGAGAGGGGGGTTTTCTGACCGTAAAAGCAAATTATCCAGCCATTACACACCCCCTCTGTCTCTTCTCTGTTCAACTGATTTCAGTCATCAAATCATATCAGTATAGCTTGTGTTGATGTCTCGTGGACAGACTAAGTAAACCACATTATGCAAGATTTTAGTTCTGCGTTAACCCGAGATAAAGCTTTTGTTAGCTTTAATGGTGTATACAGTAAATAATGTGGAGCGGTAATCTTTCTGTCTGTGTGTGTTTTCCTCAGTGATAACCTGTAATCTTTCTGTCTGTGTGTGTTTTCCTCAGTGATAACCTGTAATCTTTCTGTCTGTGTGTGTTTTTCTCAGTGATAACCTGTAATCTTTCTGTCTGTGTGTGTTTTCCTCAGTAATAACCTGTAATCTTTCTGTCTGTGTGTGTTTTCCTCAGTGATAACCTGTAATCTTTCTGTCTGTGTGTGTTTTCCTCAGTGATAACCTGTAATCTTTTTGTCTGTTTTCCTCAGTGATAACCTGTAATCTTTCTGTCTGTGTGTGTTTTCCTCAGTGATAACCTGTAATCTTTCTGTCTGTGTGTGTTTTCCTCAGTAATAACCTGTAATCTTTCTGTCTGTGTGTGTTTTTCTCAGTGATAACCTGTAATCTTTCTGTCTGTGTGTGTTTTCCTCAGTGATAACCTGTAATCTTTCTGTCTGTGTGTGTTTTCCTCAGTAATAACCTGTAATCTTTCTGTCTGTGTGTGTTTTCCTCAGTGATAACCTGTAATCTTTCTGTCTGTGTGTGTTTTCCTCAGTGATAACCTGTAATCTTTCTGTGTGTGTGTGTTTTCCTCAGTGATAACCTGTAATCTTTCTGTCTGTGTGTGTTTTCCTCAGTAATAACCTGTAATCTTTCTGTCTGTGTGTGTTTTCCTCAGTGATAACCTGTAATCTTTCTGTCTGTGTGTGTGTTTTCCTCAGTGATAACCTGTAATCTTTCTGTCTGTGTGTGTTTTCCTCAGTGATAACCTGTAATCTTTCTGTCTGTGTGTGTTTTCCTCAGTGATAACCTGTAATCTTTCTGTCTGTGTGTGTTTTCCTCAGTAATAACCTGTAATCTTTCTGTCTGTGTGTGTTTTCCTCAGTAATAACCTGTAATCTTTCTGTCTGTGTGTGTTTTCCTCAGTGATAACCTGTAATCTTTCTGTGTGTGTGTGTTTTCCTCAGTGATAACTTGTACCAGATGGCCTCTCAGCTGGAGTGTGTAGCGTGGAACCCTGCTAACACACTGTCCACCATCAAAAGGTACCAAGCTGGGTGGACGGTGGAGTTCTATCTGCATGGTCCATCAATATGTGTTGTGTGTGTTGTGTGTATACGTGTGTGTTGTGTATATATGTGTGTGTGTGTGTGTTTAGCTTCCTGTAGTATATTTATTTAGCGGAGCCTTGACCATAGTCAGGGAGGTAATGGAGGAGGAGGGAGGAGGGAGGATGGGAGGATGGGAGGAGGGAGAATGGAGGAGGGAGGTAAGACGGGGATGAGAGTACAATGAAATGAATACACAGCTGCTGCCTCTGTCCCTCTTTCTCTCTCTCCATGTCTCCCTCTCTTTCTCTCTCTCTCCCTATCTCTCCCTCTTTCTCTCTCTCCCTGTCTCCCTTTCTTTCTCTCCCTCTTTCTCTCTCTCCCTGTCTCCCTCTCTTTCTCTCTCCCTATCTCTCCCTCTTTCTCTCTCTCCCTGTCTCCCTTTCTTTCTCTCCCTCTTTCTCTCTCTCCCTGTCTCCCTCTCTTTCTCTCTCTCCCTATCTCTCCCTCTTTCTCTCTCTCCCTGTCTCCCTCTCTTTCTCTCTCTCTCCCTATCTCTCCCTCTTTCTCTCCCTGTCTCCCTCTCTTTCTCTCCCTCTTTCACTCTCTCTTCTCTCCCTCTTCTCTCTTGCTTCTCTCTCCCTCAATTTTACACCGCCTTACCAAGATCAACACAGGAGTTGGAATTGATATGTCCCTGAATGGAGGACAGGCAGAAGGTGTGAGGATAACAGACAGAAGCTTACCTCTCTGACCCTCGTCCACCACCCTCCCTCTCACTCCAACAGGAATAACTGGAAGAAGTGGGACATCACTGACTGTTAGAGTAGCATGTTGTTAGATGTTCAGTCTTGTTGTCATGGTAGTGCACTGTGCTCACCCCAGCCTCACCTCTGCTGGCCTTACAGTCATGGGACAGGATATGAGAGTGACCCCACGGCCCCCCCTCCTCCGGTGGTCCTCAGCTGTAGTGCCCAGTACCACATCCACACACATGGCCTCTTCAGAGGACTACAGGTCAGGGTCCGACACACACACACACACACACACACACACACACACACACACACACACACACACACACACACACACACACACACACCACACACACACACACACACACACACACATCTGTGATAAACTCACTCACCTACTCTCTCGCTCTCTCTCTCTCTCTCCTCTCTCTCTCTCTCTCTCTCTCTCTCCGTCTCTCTTTCTCTACATCCATCTCTCTCTACCCCCTCTCTCTCCTCCCTCCCTCCCTCCCTCCCTCCCTCCCTCCCTCCCTCCCTCCCTCCCTCCCTCCCTCCCCCTCCCTCTCTTTCTTTCTCTCTCTCTCTACCTCTCTACCTCTATCTCTCTCTATCTATCTATCTATCTATCTATCTATCTATCTATCTATCTATCTATCTATCTATCTATCTATCTATCTATCTATCTATCTATCTATCTATCTATCTATCTATCTATCTATCTATCTATCTATCTATCTATCTATCTATCTATCTATCTATCTATCTATCTATCTATCTATCTATCTATCTATCTATCTATCTATCTATCTATCTATCTCTCTATCTCTCTATCTCTCTATCTCTCTATCTCTCTATCTCTCTTTTTCTCTTTTTCTCTTTCTCTCTCTCTCAGGATGTGCGGCGGGTGCCTGGTATCACACCGTCTGTGGTGAGGTCATCAGAGACCAATGAGAAGCGTCCGTTTGTGTGTGCCTACCCCGGCTGCAATAAGAGATACTTCAAACTTTCCCACCTGCAGATGCATGGCAGGAAACACACGGGTCAGTACACACCCAGATAGACAACATACAGACAACAGTCATTTGCTTTACATGCTTCTCACTGGCCTGGTGGTTGTGATAATGAGGATGATGATGGGGGTGGTGATGATGATGATGATTGCAGGAGAAAAGCCGTATCAGTGTGACTTCACAGACTGCGGACGGAGATTCTCCAGATCAGATCAACTGAAGAGACACCAACGCAGACACACAGGTCAGATCTCTCTCTCTCTCTCTCTCTCTCTCTCTCTCTCTCTATCTCTCTCTTGCTCTCTCTCTGCTCTCTCTCTATCTCTCTCTTGCTCTCTCTCTCTCTTGCCTCTCTCCAACTCTTCTCTCTCTACCCAGAGTTTAAAAATAATCTTTATAAACTCTTAACCCCACCTATCTCTCTCCCCCTCCTCCCCCTCTCTTCCCCTCTCTCCACCTCTCTCTGTGTAGGAGTGAAACCATTCCAGTGTGAGACGTGTCAGAGAAAGTTTTCACGGTCAGACCATCTTAAGACACACACTCGGACACATACAGGTAAAACAAGTGCGTATACCTTTATTTTCTACCTATTCCTCTGCTTTTATACTGTGGTCATAATCCTGGTCACTACACTGCTTCTATGATGTGGACCCCAGGAAGAGTAGCTGCTGAGTTAGCTCCATATAATCCTAATGAAATACAACTAATTAAATAGCCAATAGGCCTAATGATTACCGTAGTAACCATGCTAATGAGTGTAAACAATTATTAAGCTTTTATTCATTGTAGATTTGAATAACAGATTAGATTTTTTTGTTATGGCTCAGCTCACCACTACATAATCTGACACACCCTCTTCTTCTCCTCTCCTCTCCTCTCCTCTCTCTCTCCTCTCCTCTCCTCTCCCCTCCTCTCCTCTCCTCTCCTCTCCTCTCCTCTCCTCTCCTCTCCTCTCCTCTCCTCTCCTCTCCTCTCCTCTCCTCTCCTCTCCTCTCCTCTCCTCTCCTCTCCTCTCCTCTCCTCTCCTCTCCTTTCCTCTCCTCTCCTCTCCTCTCCTCTCAGGTGAGAAGCCCTTTACATGCCGCTGGTCCAGCTGTCAGAAGAAGTTTGCCAGGTCTGATGAGTTAGTTCGCCACCACAGCATGCACCAGAGGAACCTGATCAAATTACAATCTGCCATCTGACCAGTACTAAACCGGTTTGGACTGGACAAGACTGGATTGGACCATACCAAACGCATAGCCATCTGAGCAACAATGATGACTGGACCTAAACCCACCGAGTGCCATAAGCGGAAAGTACAACTCAAATGTGGCCTCTATTGCTCCAACTAAAGAACATAGTTTCACCGTGCACCCTTTGGATGGAAGACGAACAGATCAATGCCACCTCTGATTTATGCCACATCAACGGTTACTGTAGCTTCAACCCCTGTCAACCCAGCACTAGGATTCCCTGTTTTTATTGTTATAAATCAAATAGTTGATCTTTTTCTTATGTACACAACCAGCTTCCTCCTTAGCCATGACTAGGAATCTGCTTTCTGGGTGAGAAGACACATCAATTGTTATTCTTTTGTTGTTGTATTATAATTGCACTGGCTTTATGTTCATTTCTTTGCCATAAATGTTTTACTACAGATGTAGGATCTTAATTTGAGACGGTTTGCTACAGCAGGAAAATAATCCGTCAGCAACAGGAAATGGGAATTATTATGTGGATTATAATTAATAGACATTTAAGTAGGGGTTGCTACATTTTTCGGAAGGGAAAATCAAGTCTGAAATTTCAAATTGGAAATTATAAACTTCAGAAGCCTTTCAAAACCTCAAACAAGTTTTACATTTCCTGCATATCAAATGAAGATCCTAGACCTGTATGTACTGGAGCTAGACCATGTAAACTGGAGTTAGGAAACAGACAATGTCACTCTATGTCCAACGAGACAACGAGTAAAACAGAAAATGATACTGTGATTGCTGGAGGAAATGTGTACATGTGTTTTATGTGCCTACAGTGTAACATGTCACTTCCTTTGTGTATATATGACTACATTGCTATCCTTTTTAAAGAGTAGTTTTGTATTTTTGTACTGTTCAAATGTATTAAATGTTGATCTATTGGTCAGTGTTGTTGTGTCGTTTTCTGGTATGTGGTGTCGTCTCATATCTCATATCAAGACATCTCACCCTTAGGAGGAGCCAACGGGGTTCAGACTGAGATAACACAACCCCTCTGTGACCCGGACAAGGTGCAGGTCTCCCCCTCCTAAATCTCCCACACACATCTCCAAAACCAGGAACATATGGACCCCTATAAATCTCATTAGAAGAGAAAAATGCATTCCTCTGGACGTACTTTAATATCGCCCTTGTTTCTAGAGAGACATCTACACCATTGGTTGGGTCCCATCACCACATATAAACACCATTGGTTGGGTCCCATCACCACATATAAACACCATTGGTTGGGTCCCATCACCACATATAAACACCATTGGTTGGGTCCCATCACCACATATAAACACCATTGGTTGGATCCCATCACCACATATAAACACCATTGGTTGGGTCCCATCACCACATATAAACACCATTGGTTGGGTCCCATCACCACATATAAACACCATTGGTTGGATCCCATCACCACATATAAACACCATTGGTTGGGTCCCATCACCACACATGAAACCTGGCCTAGATCTGTATGTTCACCATGATCCCCATTCCTGACATCTAAGTGATTAAAATACTCTGCTGTTACACCCTCCTGCCACACGAGGGCAGTGTCTGCCTGTCAGTGAGAATCAGGGGCCAAATTCTACTGTCAGATTGATCTGAGATTGTGGAATGAAAAGGAGGAGGGCTAAAGCTGACGTTACCCTCTGTTGTTACCAGACCAGTACCTTCCCTAGTCCTGATCCATCCCATTCTGAACTGATATACCCAAGGTGTGAGGGGCTTTGAGTGTATAGCGTGTCTGTGTCTACACCACATGATGCAGAGAGGCAGTTTGCTCAGGCCTGTGAAGTAATGCATGATGTGGATGGAGATGTGTGTCAGTGTGTGTGCAGGGCAGTAAGAGGAGGAGTGATCCAGTCTAGGTTGGACTACTGCAATGCTCTACTTTCCGGCTACCCGGATAAAGCACTAAATAAACTTCAGTTAGTGCTAAATACGGCTGCTAGAATCCTGACTAGAACCAAAAAATTTGATCATATTACTCCAGTGCTAGCCTCCCTACACTGGCTTCCTGTTAAGGCAAAGGCTGATTTAAAGGTTTTACTGCTAACCTACAAAGCATTACATGGGCTTGCTCCTACCTATCTTTCCGATTTGGTCCTGCCGTACATACCTACACGTACGCTACGGTCACAAGACGCGGGCCTCCTAATTGTTCCTAGAATTTCTAAGCAAACAGCTTAGGGGTGCGTCACTTGAGTGGGTGGAGTCACTGACGTGGTCTTCCTGTCTGGGTTGGCGCCCCCCCTTGGGCTGTGCCGTGGCGGAGATCTTTGTGGGCTATACTCGGCCTTGTCCCGGGATGGTATGTTGGTGGTTGGAGATATCCCTCCAGTGGTGTGGAGGCTGTGCTTTGGCAAAGTGGGTGGGGTTATATCCTACCTGTTTGGCCCTGTCCGGGGGTTTCATCGGATGGGGCCACAGTGTCTCCTGACCCCTCCTGTCTCAGCCTCCAGTATTTATGCTGCAGTAGTTATGTGTCGGGGGGCTAGGGTCAGTCTGTCACATCTGGAGTATTTCTCTTGTCTTTTCCGGTGTCCTGTGTGAATTTAAATATGCTCTCTCTAATTCTCTCTTTCTCTTTCTTTCTTTCTCTCTCTCGGAGGACCTGAGCCCTAGGACCATGCCTCAGGACTACCTGGCTTGATGACTCCTTGCTGTCCCCAGTTCACCTGGCTGTGCTGCTGCTCCAGTTCCAACTGTTCTGCCTGCAGCTATGGAACCCTGACCTGTTCACCGGACGTGCTACCTGTCCCAGACCTGTTGTCCCAGACCTGCTGGAACCCTGACCTATTCACCGGACGTGCTACCTGTCCCAGACCTGCTCTTTTCAACTCTCTAGAGACAGCAGGAGCGGTAGAGATACTCTCAAAGATCGGCTATGAAAAAGCCAACTGACACTTACTCTTGTGTTACTAACTTGTTGCACCCTCGACAACTACTATGATTATTATTATTTGACAATGCTGGTCATTTATGAACATTTGAACATCTAGGCCATGTGCTGTTATAATCTCCACCCGGCACAGCCAGAAGAGGACTGGCCACCCCTCATAGCCTGGTCCCTCTCTAGGTTTCTTCGTAGGTTTTGGCCTTTCTAGGGAGTTTTTCCTAGCCACCGTGCTTCTACACCTGCATTGCTTGCTGTTTGGGGTTTTAGGCTGGGTTTCTGTACAGCACTTTGAGATATCAGCTGATGTAAGAAGGGCTATATAAATACATTTGATTTGATTTGATTTGATTTGATCTGTATGGCTCTGTGTGGGTTAATGATGAGGTCTGCTGTATGGCTCTGTGTGGGTTAATGATGAGGGCTGCTGTATGGCTCTGTGTGGGTTAATGATGAGGGCTGCTGTATGGCTCTGTGTGGGTTAATGATGAGGGCTGCTGTATGGCTCTGTGTGGGTTAATGATGAGGGCTGCTGTATGACTCTGTGTGGGTTAATGATGAGGGCTGCTGTATGGCTTTGTGTGGGTTAATGATGAGGGCTGCTGTATGACTCTGTGTGGGTTAACGATGAGGGCTGCTGTATGGCTCTGTGTGGGTTAATGATGAGGGCTGCTGTATGGCTCTGTGTGGGTTAATGATGAGGGCTGCTGTATGACTCTGTGGGGGTTAATGATGAGGGCTGCTGTATGGCTCTGTGGGGGTTAATGATGAGGGCTGCTGTATGGCTCTGTGGGGGTTAATGATGAGGGCTGCTGTATGGCTCTGTGTGGGTTAATGATGAGGGCTGCTGTATGGCTTTGTGTGGGTTAACGATGAGGGCTGCTGTATGGCTCTGTAGGGGTTAATGATGAGGGCTGCTGTATGACTCTGTGTGGGTTAATGATGAGGGCTGCTGTATGGCTCTGTGTGGGTTAATGATGAGGGCTGTTGTATGACCCTGTGTGGGTTAATGATGAGGGCTGCTGTATGGCTTTGTGTGGGTTAATGATGAAGGCTGCTGTATGACTCTGTGTGGGTTAATGATGAGGGCTGCTGTATGGCTCTGTGTGGGTTAATGATGAGGGCTGCTGTATGGCTCTGTGTGGGTTAATGATGAGGGCTGCTGTATGGCTCTGTGTGGGTTAATGATGAGGGCTGCTGTATGGCTTTGTGTGGGTTAATGATGAGGGCTGCTGTATGGCTCTGTGTGGGTTAACGATGAGGGCTGCTGTATGGCTCTGTGTGGGTTAATGATGAGGGCTGCTGTATGGCTCTGTGTGGGTTAATGATGAGGGCTGCTGTATGGCTCTGTGTGGGTTAACGATGAGGGCTGCTGTATGGCTCTGTGGGGGTTAATGATGAGGGCTGCTGTATGGCTCTGTGTGGGTTAATGATGAGGGCTGCTGTATGGCTCTGTGTGGGTTAATGATGAGGGCTGCTGTATGGCTCTGTGTGGGTTAATGATGAGGGCTGCTGTATGGCTCTGTGTGGGTTAATGATGAGGGCTGCTGTATGGCTCTGTGTGGGTTAATGATGAGGGCTGCTGTATGGCTCTGTGTGGGTTAATGATGAGGGCTGCTGTATGGCTCTGTGTGGGTTAATGATGAGGGCTGCTGTATGGCTCTGTGTGGGTTAATGATGAGGGCTGCTGTATGGCTCTGTGTGGGTTAATGATGAGGGCTGCTGTATGGCTCTGTGTGGGTTAATGATGAGGGCTGCTGTATGGCTCTGCGTGGGTTAATGATGAGGGCTGCTGTATGGCTCTGCGTGGGTTAATGATGAGGGCTGCTGTATGACTCTGTGTGGGTTAATGATGAGGGCTGCTGTATGGCTCTGTGTGGGTTAATGATGAGCGCTGCTGTATGGCTCTGTGGGGGTTAATGATGAGGGCTGCTGTATGGCTCTGTGTGGGTTAATGATGAGGGCTGCTGTATGGCTCTGTGTGGGTTAATGATGAGGGCTGCTGTATGGCTCTGTGTGGGTTAATGATGAGGGCTGCTGTATGGCTCTGTGTGGGTTAATGATGAGGGCTGCTGTATGGCTCTGTGTGGGTTAACGATGAGGGCTGCTGTATGACTCTGTGGGGGTTAATGATGAGGGCTGCTGTATGGCTTTGTGTGGGTTAATGATGAGGGCTGCTGTATGGCTTTGTGTGGGTTAATGATGAGGGCTGCTGTATGACTCTGTGTGGGTTAATGATGAGGGCTGCTGTATGACTCTGTGTGGGTTAATGATGAGGGCTGCTGTATGGCTTTGTGTGGGTTAATGATGAGGGCTGCTGTATGGCTCTGTGTGGGTTAATGATGAGGGCTGCTGTATGGCTCTGTGTGGGTTAATGATGAGGGCTGCTGTATGGCTCTGTGTGGGTTAATGATGAGGGCTGCTGTATGGCTTTGTGTGGGTTAATGATGAGGGCTGCTGTATGGCTCTGTGTGGGTTAACGATGAGGGCTGCTGTATGGCTCTGTGTGGGTTAATGATGAGGGCTGCTGTATGGCTCTGTGTGGGTTAATGATGAGGGCTGCTGTATGGCTCTGTGTGGGTTAACGATGAGGGCTGCTGTATGGCTCTGTGGGGGTTAATGATGAGGGCTGCTGTATGGCTCTGTGTGGGTTAACGATGAGGGCTGCTGTATGGCTCTGTGTGGGTTAATGATGAGGGCTGCTGTATGGCTCTGTGTGGGTTAATGATGAGGGCTGCTGTATGGCTCTGTGTGGGTTAATGATGAGGGCTGCTGTATGGCTCTGTGTGGGTTAATGATAAGGGCTGCTGTATGGCTCTGTGTGGGTTAATGATGAGGGCTGCTGTATGGCTCTGTGTGGGTTAATGATGAGGGCTGCTGTATGGCTCTGTGTGGGTTAATGATGAGGGCTGCTGTATGGCTCTGTGTGGGTTAACGATGAGGGCTGCTGTATGGCTCTGTGTGGGTTAATGATGAGGGCTGCTGTATGGCTTTGTGTGGGTTAATGATGAAGGCTGCTGTATGACTCTGTGTGGGTTAATGATGAGGGCTGCTGTATGGCTCTGTGTGGGTTAACGATGAGGGCTGCTGTATGGCTCTGTGTGGGTTAATGATGAGGGCTGCTGTATGGCTCTGTGTGGGTTAACGATGAGGGCTGCTGTACGGCTCTGTGTGGGTTAATGATGAGGGCTGCTGTATGGCTCTGTGTGGGTTAATGATGAGGGCTGCTGTACGGCTCTGTGTGGGTTAATGATGAGGGCTGCTGTATGGCTCTGTGTGGGTTAATGATGAGGGCTGCTGTATGGCTCTGTGTGGGTTAATGATGAGGGCTGCTGTATGACTCTGTGTGGGTTAATGATGAGGGCTGCTGTATGGCTCTGTGTGGGTTAATGATGAGGGCTGCTGTATGGCTCTGTGGGGGTTAATGATGAGGGCTGCTGTATGGCTCTGTGTGGGTTAATGATGAGGGCTGCTGTATGGCTCTGTGTGGGTTAATGATGAGGGCTGCTGTATGGCTCTGTGTGGGTTAATGATGAGGGCTGCTGTATGGCTCTGTGTGGGTTAACGATGAGGGCTGCTGTATGACTCTGTGGGGGTTAATGATGAGGGCTGCTGTATGGCTTTGTGTGGGTTAATGATGAGGGCTGCTGTATGGCTCTGTGTGGGTTAATGATGAGGGCTGCTGTATGGCTCTGTGTGGGTTAATGATGAGGGCTTTTGCCCTCAGAAGAGCCTGAATTCGTCAGGACATGGACTCTAGAAGGTATCAAAAGCGTTCCAAAGGGATGCTGGTCCATTTTGACTCCAATGCTTCCCACAGTTGTGTCATGTTGGCTGGATGTCCTTTGAGTGGTGGACCATTCTTGATACACATGGGAAACTGTTGAGCGTGAAATACCCAGCAGCAATGCAGTTCTGTTACAAACCAGTGCGCCTGGCACCTACTACCATACCCTGTTCAAAGACACTTAAATCTTTTGTCTTCCCCATTCACCCTCTGAATGGCACACACACAATCCATATCTCAAGTGTCTCAAGGCTTAAAAATCCTTCTTTAACCTGTCTCCTCCCATTCATCTACACTGATTGAAGTGGATTTAACAAGTGACATCAATAAGGGATAATATCTTTGAGCTGTATTCACCTGGTCAGTCTATTTCATGGAAAGAGCAGGTGTTCATAATGTTTTGTCCACTCAGTGTATATACTGGCTTATAATTGTAATAACTCTTAAAACCTGGCCATCAGGCTGATTACATGGTACAGACAGACACACACACACGTGTGCACACACACGTGTGCACACACACGCACGTACACAGGCACACACACACACACACACACACATTCTTTACACAACTCCACCGCCTGAATCATTTCTGAGATGGACATGGATACACGCCAAACTAAACTAGAAATATTAAAATGGCAGCCTTCTATGTCTGGGTCATGGGTCAGTCATTTGAAGCCGGGGCTGGTGTGATCTGGGTTAATATCTCTGGGGGGGTTTCTCTCTGCTAATCCCACTGTACTCTGATTAAGCAGTGCTTCTCTTTGGTCTGTCTCTGTGGGGGTACCAGTATGGAGGGAGAGATCAGAAGAAGACAGAGGAGTCTAGAGTTTTACCAAGTTTTATCCACTCCAATACACCCCCAGCAGGAGACTGATGCAGGGAGCAGAGAGGCTCCAATACACCCCCAGCAGGAGACTGATGCAGGGAGCAGAGAGGCTCCAATACACCCCCAGCAGGAGACTGATGCAGGGAGCAGAGAGGCTCCAATACGCCCCCAGCAGGAGACTGACTGCAGGGAGCAGAGAGGCTCCAATACACCCCCAGCAGGAGACTGATGCAGGGAGCAGAGAGGCTCCAATACACCCCCAGCAGGAGACTGATGCAGGAAGCAGAGAGGCTCCAATACACCCCCAGCAGGAGACTGATGCAGGGAGCAGAGAGGCTCCAATACACCCCCAGCAGGAGACTGATGCAGGAAGCAGAGAGGCTCCAATACACCCCCAGCAGGAGACTGATGCAGGAAGCAGAGAGGCTCCAATACACCCCCAGCAGGAGACTGATGCAGGGAGCAGAGAGGCTCCAATAAACCCCCAGCAGGAGACTGATGCAGGGAGCAGAGAGGCTCCAATACACCCCCAGCAGGAGACTGACTGCAGGGAGCAGAGAGGCTCCAATACAGCATCAACAGGAGACTGATGCAGGGAGCAGAGAGGCTCCAATACACCCCCAGCAGGAAACTGATGCAGGGAGCAGAGAGGCTCCAATACACCCCCAGCAGGAGACTGATGCAGGGAGCAGAGAGGCTCCAATACACCCCCAGCAGGAGACTGATGCAGTGAGCAGAGAGGCTCCAATACACCCCCAGCAGGAGACTGATGCAGGGAGCAGAGAGAATCCAATACACCCCCAGCAGGAGACTGATGCAGGGAACAGAGAGGCTCCAGTACACCCCGAGCAGGAGACTGATGCAGGGAGCAGAGAGGCTCCAATACACCCCCAGCAGGAGACTGATGCAGGGAGCAGAGAGGCTCCAATACACCCCCAGCAGGAGACTGATGCAGGGAGCAGAGAGGCTCCAATACACCCCCAGCAGGAGATTGATGCAGGGAGCAGAGAGGCTCCAATACACCCCAGCAGGAGACTGATGCAGGGAGCAGAGAGGCTCCAATACACCCCCAGCAGGAGACTGATGCAGGGAGCAGAGAGGCTCCAATAAACCCCCAGCAGGAGACTGATGCAGGAAGCAAATAGGCTCCAATACACCCCCAGCAGGAGACTGATGCAGGGAGCAGAGAGGCTCCAATACACCCCCAGCAGGAGACTGACTGCAGGGAGCAGAGAGGCTCCAATACACCCACAGCAGGAGACTGATGCAGGGAGCAGAGAGGCTCCAATACATCCCCAGCAGGAGACTGACTGCAGGGAGCAGAGAGGCTCCAATACACCCCCAGCAGGAGACTGATGCAAGGAGCAGAGAGGCTCAAATACACCCCCAGCAGGAGACTGATACAGGGAGCAGAGAGGCTCCAATACACCCCCAGCAGGAGACTGATGCAGGAAGCAGAGAGGCTCCAATACACCCCCAGCAGGAGACTCACTGCAGGGAGCAGAGAGGCTCCAATACACCCCCAGCAGGAGACTGCCTGCAGGGAGCAGAGAGGCTCCAATACACCCCCAGCAGGAGACTGATGCAGGGAGCAGAGAGGCTCCAATACACCCCCAGCAGTAGACTGATGCAGGGAGCAGAGAGGCTCCAATACACCCCCAGCAGGAGACTGACTGCAGGGAGCAGAGAGGCTCCAATACACCCCCAGCAGGAGACTGATGCAGGGAGCAGAGAGGCTCCAATACACCCCCAGCAGGAGACTGATGCAGGGAGCAGAGAGGCTCCAATACACCCCCAGCAGGAGACTGACTGCAGGGAGCAGAGAGGCTCCAATACACCCCCAGCAGGAGACTGATGCAGGAAGCAGAGAGGCTCCAATACACCCCCAGCAGGAGACTGATGCAGGGAGCAGAGAGGCTCCAATACACCCCCAGCAGGAGACTGATGCAGGAAGCAGAGAGGCTCCAATACACCCCCAGCAGGAGACTGATGCAGGAAGCAGAGAGGCTCCAATACACCCCCAGCAGGAGACTGATGCAGGGAGCAGAGAGGCTCCAATAAACCCCCAGCAGGAGACTGATGCAGGGAGCAGAGAGGCTCCAATACACCCCCAGCAGGAGACTGACTGCAGGGAGCAGAGAGGCTCCAATACAGCATCAACAGGAGACTGATGCAGGGAGCAGAGAGGCTCCAATACACCCCCAGCAGGAAACTGATGCAGGGAGCAGAGAGGCTCCAATACACCCCCAGCAGGAGACTGATGCAGGGAGCAGAGAGGCTCCAATACACCCCCAGCAGGAGACTGATGCAGTGAGCAGAGAGGCTCCAATACACCCCCAGCAGGAGACTGATGCAGGGAGCAGAGAGAATCCAATACACCCCCAGCAGGAGACAGATGCAGGGAACAGAGAGGCTCCAGTACACCCCGAGCAGGAGACTGATGCAGGGAGCAGAGAGGCTCCAATACACCCCCAGCAGGAGACTGATGCAGGGAGCAGAGAGGCTCCAATACACCCCCAGCAGGAGACTGATGCAGGGAGCAGAGAGGCTCCAATACACCCCCAGCAGGAGATTGATGCAGGGAGCAGAGAGGCTCCAATACACCCCAGCAGGAGACTGATGCAGGGAGCAGAGAGGCTCCAATACACCCCCAGCAGGAGACTGATGCAGGGAGCAGAGAGGCTCCAATAAACCCCCAGCAGGAGACTGATGCAGGAAGCAAATAGGCTCCAATACACCCCCAGCAGGAGACTGATGCAGGGAGCAGAGAGGCTCCAATACACCCCCAGCAGGAGACTGACTGCAGGGAGCAGAGAGGCTCCAATACACCCACAGCAGGAGACTGATGCAGGGAGCAGAGAGGCTCCAATACATCCCCAGCAGGAGACTGACTGCAGGGAGCAGAGAGGCTCCAATACACCCCCAGCAGGAGACTGATGCAAGGAGCAGAGAGGCTCAAATACACCCCCAGCAGGAGACTGATGCAGGGAGCAGAGAGGCTCCAATACACCCCCAGCAGGAGACTGATGCAGGAAGCAGAGAGGCTCCAATACACCCCCAGCAGGAGACTCACTGCAGGGAGCAGAGAGGCTCCAATACACCCCCAGCAGGAGACTGCCTGCAGGGAGCAGAGAGGCTCCAATACACCCCCAGCAGGAGACTGATGCAGGGAGCAGAGAGGCTCCAATACACCCCCAGCAGTAGACTGATGCAGGGATCAGAGAGGCTCCAATACACCCCCAGCAGGAGACTGACTGCAGGGAGCAGAGAGGCTCCAATACACCCCCAGCAGGAGACTGATGCAGGGAGCAGAGAGGCTCCAATACACCCCCAGCAGGAGACTGATGCAGGGAGCAGAGAGGCTCCAATACACCCCCAGCAGGAGACTGACTGCAGGGAGCAGAGAGGCTCCAATACACCCCCAGCAGGAGACTGATGCAGGGAGCAGAGAGGCTCCAATACACCCCCAGCAGGAGACTGATGCAGGGAGCAGAGAGGCTCCAATACACCCCCAGCAGGAGACTGACTGCAGGGAGCAGATAGGCTCCAATACACCCCCAGCAGGAGGCTGATGCAGGGAGCAGAGAGGCTCCAATAGACCCCCAGCAGGAGACTGATGCAGGAAGCAGAGAGGCTCCAATACACCCCCAGCAGGAGACTGATGCAGGGAGCAGAGAGGCTCCAATACACCCCCAGCAGGAGACTGATGCAGGGAGCAGAGAGGATCCAATACACCCCCAGCAGGAGACTGATGCAGGGAGCAGAGAGGCTCCAATACACCCCCAGTAGGAGACTGATGCAGGGAGCAGAGAGGCTACAATACACCCCCAGCAGGAGACTGACTGCAGGGACCAGAGAGGCTCCAATACACCCCCAGCAGGAGACTGACGCAGGGAGCAGAGAGGCTCCAATACACCCCCAGCAGGAGACTGATGCAGGGAGCAGAGAGGCTCCAATACACCCCCAGCAGGAGACTGATGCAGGGAGCAGAGAGGCTCCAATACACCCCCAGCAGGAGACTGATGCAGGGAGCAGAGAGGCTCCAATACACCCCCAGTAGGAGACTGATGCAGGGAGAAGAGAGGCTCCAATACACCCCCAGCAGGAGACTGACTACAGGGAGCAGAGAGGCTCCAATACACCCCCAGCAGGAGACTGACTAAAAGGAGCAGAGAGGCTCCAATACAACCCAAGCAGGAGACTGATGCAGGGAGAAGAGAGGCTCCAATACACCCCCAGCAGGAGACTGCCTGCAGGGAGCAGAGAGGCTCCAATACACCCCCAGCAGGAGACTGATGCAGGGAGCAGAGAGGCTCCAATACACCCCCAGCAGGAGACTGATGCAGGAAGCAAAGAGGCTCCAATACACCCCCAGCAGGAGACTGACTACAGGGAGCAGAGAGGCTCCAATACACCCCAAGCAGGAGACTGACTAAAAGGAGCAGAGAGGCTCCAATACACCCCCAGCAGGAGACTGATGCAGGGAGCAGAGAGGCTCCAATACACCCCCAGCAGGAGACTGCCTGCAGGGAGCAGAGAGGCTGCAATACACCTCCAGCAGGAGACTGATGCAGTGAGCAGAGAGGCTCCAATACACCCCCAGCAGGAGACTGATGCAGGGAGCAGAGAGGCTCCAATACACCCCCAGCAGGAGACTGATGCAGGGAGCAGAGAGGCTCCAATAGACCCCCAGCAGGAGACTGCCTGCAGGGAGCAGAGAGGCTCCAATACACCTCCAGCAGGAGACTGATGCAGGGAGCAGAGAGGCTCCAATACACCCCCAGTAGGAGACTGACGCAGGGAGCAGAGAGGCTCCAATACACCCCCAGCAGGAGACTGATGCAGGGAACAGAGAGGCTCCAATACACCCCCAGCAGGAGACTGATGCAGGGAACAGAGAGGCTCCAATACACCCCCAGCAGGAGACTGATGCAGGGAGCAGAGAGGCTCCAATACACCCCCAGCAGGAGACTGACTGCAGGGAGCAGAGAGGCTCCAATACAACCCCAGCAGGAGACTGATGCAGGGAGCAGAGAGGATCCAATTCACCCCCAGCAGGAGACTGATGCAGGGAGCAGAGAGGCTCCAATACACCCCCAGCAGGAGACTGATTGCAGGGAGCAGAGAGGCTCCAATACACCCCCAGCAGGAGACTGATTGCAGGGAGCAGAGAGGCTCCAATACACCCCCAGCAGGAGACTGATGCAGGAAGCAGAGAGGCTCCAATACACCCCCAGCAGGAGACTGACTGCAGGGAGCAGAGAGGCTCCAATACACCCCAAGCAGGAGACTGACTAAAAGGAGCAGAGAGGCTCCAATACACCCCCAGCAGGAGACTGCATGCAGGGAGCAGAGAGGCTCCAATACACCACCAGCAGGAGACTGACTGCAGGGAGCAGAGAGGCTAAAATACACCCCCAGCAGGAGACTGATGCAGGGAGCAGAGAGGCTCCAATACACCCCCAGAATTAGACTGATGCAGGGAGCAGAGAGGCTCCAATACACCCCCAGCAGGAGACTGACTGCAGGGAGCAGAGAGGCTCCAATACACCCCCAGCAGGAGACTGATGCAGGGAGCAGAGAGGCTCCAATACACCCCCAGCAGGAGACTGATGCAGGGAGCAGAGAGGCTCCAATACACCCCCAGCAGGAGACTGACTGCAGGGAGCAGAGAGGCTCCAATACACCCCCAGCAGGAGACTGACTGCAGGGAGCAGATAGGCTCCAATACACCCCCAGCAGGAGGCTGATGCAGGGAGCAGAGAGGCTCCAATAGACCCCCAGCAGGAGACTGATGCAGGAAGCAGAGAGGCTCCAATACACCCCCAGCAGGAGACTGATGCAGGGAGCAGAGAGGCTCCAATACACCCCCAGCAGTAGACTGACTGCAGGGAGCAGAGAGGCTCCAATACACCCCCAGCAGGAGACTGATGCAGGGAGCAGAGAGGCTCCAATACACCCCCAGCAGGAGACTGATGCAGGGAGCAGAGAGGCTACAATACACCCCCAGCAGGAGACTGACTGCAGGGACCAGAGAGGCTCCAATACACCCCCAGCAGGAGACTGACGCAGGGAGCAGAGAGGCTCCAATACACCGCCAGCAGGAGACTGATGCAGGGAGCAGAGAGGCTCCAATACACCCCCAGCAGGAGACTGACTACAGGGAGCAGAGAGGCTCCAATACACCCCAAGCAGGAGACTGACTAAAAGGAGCAGAGAGGCTCCAATACACCCCCAGCAGGAGACTGATGCAGGGAGCAGAGAGGCTCCAATACACCTCCAGCAGGAGACTGCCTGCAGGGAGCAGAGAGGCTCCAATACACCTCCAGCAGGAGACTGATGCAGGGAGCAGAGAGGCTCCAATACACCCCCAGCAGGAGACTGATGCAGGGAGCAGAGAGGCTCCAATACACCCCCAGCAGGAGACTGACTGCAGGGAGCAGAGAGGCTCCAATACGCCCCCAGCAGGAGACTGACTGCAGGGAGCAGAGAGGCTCCAATACACCCCCAGCAGGAGACTGATGCAGGGAGCAGAGAGGCTCCAATACACCCCCAGCAGGAGACTGATGCAGGGAGCAGAGAGGCTCCAATACACCCCCAGCAGGAGACTGATGCAGGAAGCAGAGAGGCTCCAATACACCCCCAGCAGGAGACTGATGCAGGGAGCAGAGAGGCTCCAATACACCCCCAGCAGGAGACTGATGCAGGGAGCAGAGAGGCTCCAATAGACCCCCAGCAGGAGACTGATGCAGGGAGCAGAGAGGCTCCAATACACCCCCAGCAGGAGACTGATGCAGGGAGCAGAGAGGCTCCAATACACCCCCAGCAGGAGACTGACTGCAGGGAGCAGAGAGGCTCCAATACACCCCCAGCAGGAGACTGATGCAGGGAGCAGAGAGGCTCCAATACACCCCCAGCAGGAGACTGCCTGCAGGGAGCAGAGAGGCTCCAATACACCCCAAGCAGGAGACTGATGCAGGGAGCAGAGAGGCTCCAATACACCCCAAGCAGGAGACTGATGCAGGGAGCAGAGAGGCTCCAATACACCCCAAGCAGGAGACTGATGCAGGGAGCAGAGAGGCTCCAATACACCCCAAGCAGGAGACTGATGCAGGGAGCAGAGAGGCTCCAATACACCCCAAGCAGGAGACTGATGCAGGGAGCAGAGAGGCTCCAATACACCCCCAGCAGGAGACTGATGCAGGAAACAGAGAGGTTCCAATACACCCCCAGCAGGAGACTGATGCAGGGAGCAGAGAGGCTCCAATACACCCCCAGCAGGAGACTGATGCAGGGAGCAGAGAGGCTCCAATACACTCCCAGCAGGAGACTGACTGCAGGGAGCAGAGAGGCTCCAATACTCCCCCAGCAGGAGACTGATGCAGGGAGCAGAGAGGCTCCAATACACCCCCAGCAGGAGACTGATGCAGGGAGCAGAGAGGCTCCAATACACCCCCAGCAGGATACTGACTGCAGGGAGCAGAGAGGCTCCAATACACCCCCAGCAGGAGACTGATGCAGGGAGCAGAGAGGCTCCAATACACCCCCAGCAGGAGACTGATGCAGGGAGCAGAGAGGCTCCAATACACCCCCAGCAGGAGACTGATGCAGGGAGCAGAGAGGCTCCAATACCCCCCAGCAGGAGACTGATTGCAGGGAGCAGAGAGGCTCCAATACACCCCCAGCAGGAGACTGACTACAGGGAGCAGAGAGGCTCCAATACACCCCAAGCAGGAGACTAACTAAAAGGAGCAGAGAGGCTCCAATACACCCCCAGCAGGAGACTGATGCAGGGAGCAGAGAGGCTCCAATACACCCCCAGCAGGAGACTGATGCAGGGAGCAGAGAGGCTCCAATACACCCCCAGCAGGAGACTGATGCAGAAAGCAGAGAGGCTCCAATACACCCCCAGCAGGAGACTGATGCAGAAAGCAGAGAGGCTCCAATTCACCCCCAGCAGGAGACTGATGCAGGGAGCAGAGAGGCTCCAATACACCCCCAGCAGGAGACTGATGCAGGGAGCAGAGAGGCTCCAATAGACCCCCAGCAGGAGACTGATGCAGGGAGCAGAGAGGCTCCAATACACCCCCAGCAGGAGACTGATGCAGGGAGCAGAGAGGCTCCAATACACCCCCAGCAGGAGACTGACTGCAGGGAGCAGAGAGGCTCCAATACACCCCCAGCAGGAGACTGATGCAGGGAGCAGAGAGGCTCCAATACACCCCCAGCAGGAGACTGCCTGCAGGGAGCAGAGAGGCTCCAATACACCCCCAGGAGGAGACTGATGCAGGAAGCAGAGAGGCTCCAATACACCCCCAGCAGGAGACTGATGCAGGGAGCAGAGAGGCTCCAATACACCCCCAGTAGGAGACTGATGCAGGTAGCAGAGAGGCTACAATAAACCCCCAGCAGGAGACTGACTGCAGCGACCAGAGACGCTCCAATACACCCCCAGCAGGAGACTGATGCAGGGAGCAGAGAGGCTCCAATACACCCCCAGCAGGAGACTGATGCAGAAAGCAGAGAGGCTCCAATTCACCCCCAGCAGGAGACTGATGCAGGGAGCAGAGAGGCTCCAATACACCCCCAGCAGGAGACTGACTGCAGGGAGCAGAGAGGCTCCAATACACCCCCAGCAGGAGACTGATGCAGGGAGCAGAGAGGCTCCAATACACCCCCAGCAGGAGACTGACTGCAGGGAGCAGAGAGGCTCCAATACACCCCCAGCAGGAGACTGATGCAGGGAGCAGAGAGGCTCCAATACACCCCCAGCAGGAGACTGATGCAGGGAGCAGAGAGGCTCCAATACACCCCCAGCAGGAGACTGATGCAGGGAGCAGAGAGGCTCCAATACACCCCCAGCAGGAGACTGCCTGCAGGGAGCAGAGAGGCTCCAATACACCCCCAGCAGGAGACTGATGCAGGGAGCAGAGAGGCTACAATACACCCCCAGCAGGAGACTGACTGCAGGGAGCAGAGAGGCTCCAATACACCCCCAGCAGGAGACTGATGCAGGGAGCAGAGAGGCTCCAATACACCCCCAGCAGGAGACTTATGCAGGGAGCTGAGAGGCTCCAATACACCCACAGCAGGAGACTGACTGCAGGGAGCAGAGAGGCTCCAATACACCCCCAGCAGGAGACTGATGCAGGGAGCAGAGAGGCTCCAATACACCCCCAGCAGGAGACTGATGCAGGGAGCAGAGAGGCTCCAATACACCCCCTGCAGGAGACTGACTGCAGGGAGCAGAGAGGCTCCAATACACCCCCAGTAGGAGACTGATGCAGGGAGCAGAGAGGCTCCAATACACCCCCAGCAGGAAACTGATGCAGGGAGACGAGAGGCTCCAATACACCCCCAGCAGGAGACTGATGCAGGGAGCAGAGAGGCTCCAATACACCCCCAGCAGGAGACTGATGCAGGGAGCAGAGAGGCTCCAATACTCCCCCAGCAGGAGACTGATGCAGGGAGCAGAGAGGCTCCAATACACCCCCAGCAGGAGACTGATGCAGGGAGCAGAGAGGCTCCAATACTCCTCCAGCAGGAGACTGATGCAGGGAGCAGAGAGGCTCCAATACACCCCCAGCAGGAGACTGATGCAGGGAGCAGAGAGGCTCCAATACACCCCCAGCAGGAGACTGATGCAGGGAGCAGAGAGGCTCCAATACACCCCCAGCAGGAGACTGACTGCAGGGAGCAGAGAGGCTCCAATACACCCCCAGCAGGAGACTGATGCAGGGAGCAGAGAGGCTCCAATACACCCCCAGCAGTAGACTGACTGCAGGGAGCAGAGAGGCTCCAATACACCCCCAGCAGGAGACTGACTACAGGGAGCAGAGAGGCTCCAATACACCCCCAGCAGGAGACTGATGCAGGGAGCAGAGAGGCTCCAATACACCCCCAGCAGGAGACTGCCTGCAGGGAGCAGAGAGGCTCCAATACACCCCCAGCAGGAGACTGATGCAGGGAGCAGAGAGGCTCCAATACACCCCCAGCAGGAGACTGCATGCAGGGAGCAGAGAGGCTCCAATACACCCCCAGGAGGAGACTGATGCAGGAAGCAGAGAGGCTCCAATACACCCCCAGCAGGAGACTGATGCAGGGAGCAGAGAGGCTCCAATACACCCCCAGTAGGAGACTGATGCAGGGAGCAGAGAGGCTCCAATACACCCCCAGTAGGAGACTGATGCAGGGAGCAGAGAGGCTCCAATACACCCCCAGCAGGAGACTGATGCAGGGAGCAGAGAGGCTCCAATACACTCCCAGCAGGAGACTGACTGCAGGGAGCAGAGAGGCTCCAATACACCCCCAGCAGGAGACTGATGCAGGGAGCAGAGAGGCTCCAATACACCCCCAGCAGGAGACTGATGCAGGGAGCAGAGAGGCTCCAATACACCCCCAGCAGCATACTGACTGCAGGGAGCAGAGAGGCTCCAATACACCCCCAGCAGGAGACTGATGCAGGGAGCAGAGAGGCTCCAATACACCCCCAGCAGGAGACTGATGCAGGGAGCAGAGAGGCTCCAATAAACCCCCAGCAGGA
Source organism: Salmo salar (assembly GCF_965601325.2). NCBI lineage: Eukaryota > Metazoa > Chordata > Actinopteri > Salmoniformes > Salmonidae > Salmo > Salmo salar. The sequence goes on from NC_138316.1 coordinate 39,501,643, forward strand.
GACAGATGCAGGGAGCAGAGAGGCTCCAATAGACCCCCAGCAGGAGACTGATGCAGGGAGCAGAGAGGCTCCAATACACCCCCAACAGGAGACTGATGCAGGGAGCAGAGAGGCTCCAATAAACCCCCAGCAGGAGACTGATGCAGGGAGCAGAGAGGCTCCAATACACCCCCAGCAGGAGACTGATGCAGGGAGCAGAGAGGCTCCAATACCCCCCAGCAGGAGACTGATTGCAGGGAGCAGAGAGGCTCCAATACACCCCCAGCAGGAGACTGACTACAGGGAGCAGAGAGGCTCCAATACACCCCCAGCAGGAGACTGATGCAGGGAGCAGAGAGGCTCCAATACACCCCCAGCAGGAGACTGCCTGCAGGGAGCAGAGAGGCTCCAATACACCCCCAGCAGGAGACTGATGCAGGGAGCAGAGAGGCTCCAATACACCCCCAGCAGGAGACTGCATGCAGGGAGCAGAGAGGCTCCAATACACCCCCAGGAGGAGACTGATGCAGGAAGCAGAGAGGCTCCAATACACCCCCAGCAGGAGACTGATGCAGGGAGCAGAGAGGCTCCAATACACCCCCAGTAGGAGACTGATGCAGGGAGCAGAGAGGCTCCAATACACCCCCAGTAGGAGACTGATGCAGGGAGCAGAGAGGCTCCAATACACCCCCAGCAGGAGACTGATGCAGGGAGCAGAGAGGCTCCAATACACTCCCAGCAGGAGACTGACTGCAGGGAGCAGAGAGGCTCCAATACACCCCCAGCAGGAGACTGATGCAGGGAGCAGAGAGGCTCCAATACACCCCCAGCAGGAGACTGATGCAGGGAGCAGAGAGGCTCCAATACACCCCCAGCAGCATACTGACTGCAGGGAGCAGAGAGGCTCCAATACACCCCCAGCAGGAGACTGATGCAGGGAGCAGAGAGGCTCCAATACACCCCCAGCAGGAGACTGATGCAGGGAGCAGAGAGGCTCCAATAAACCCCCAGCAGGAGACAGATGCAGGGAGCAGAGAGGCTCCAATAGACCCCCAGCAGGAGACTGATGCAGGGAGCAGAGAGGCTCCAATACACCCCCAACAGGAGACTGATGCAGGGAGCAGAGAGGCTCCAATAAACCCCCAGCAGGAGACTGATGCAGGGAGCAGAGAGGCTCCAATACACCCCCAGCAGGAGACTGATGCAGGGAGCAGAGAGGCTCCAATACCCCCCAGCAGGAGACTGATTGCAGGGAGCAGAGAGGCTCCAATACACCCCCAGCAGGAGACTGACTACAGGGAGCAGAGAGGCTCCAATACACCCCAAGCAGGAGACTAACTAAAAGGAGCAGAGAGGCTCCAATACACCCCCAGCAGGAGACTGATGCAGGGAGCAGAGAGGCTCCAATACACCCCCAGCAGGAGACTGATGCAGGGAGCAGAGAGGCTCCAATACACCCCCAGCAGGAGACTGATGCAGAAAGCAGAGAGGCTCCAATTCACCCCCAGCAGGAGACTGATGCAGGGAGCAGAGAGGCTCCAATACACCCCCAGCAGGAGACTGACTGCAGGGAGCAGAGAGGCTCCAATACACCCCCAGCAGGAGACTGATGCAGGGAGCAGAGAGGCTCCAATACACCCCCAGCAGGAGACTGACTGCAGGGAGCAGAGAGGCTCCAATACACCCCCAGCAGGAGACTGATGCAGGGAGCAGAGAGGCTACAATACACCCCCAGCAGGAGACTGATGCAGGGAGCAGAGAGGCTCCAATACACCCCCAGCAGGAGACTGATGCAGGGAGCAGAGAGGCTCCAATACACCCCCAGCAGGAGACTGATGCAGGGAGCAGAGAGGCTCCAATACACCCCCAGCAGGAGACTGATGCAGAAAGCAGAGAGGCTCCAATTCACCCCCAGCAGGAGACTGATGCAGGGAGCAGAGAGGCTCCAATACACCCCCAGCAGGAGACTGACTGCAGGGAGCAGAGAGGCTCCAATACACCCCCAGCAGGAGACTGATGCAGGGAGCAGAGAGGCTCCAATACACCCCCAGCAGGAGACTGACTGCAGGGAGCAGATAGGCTCCAATACACCCCCAGCAGGAGACTGATGCAGGGAGCAGAGAGGCTACAATACACCCCCAGCAGGAGACTGATGCAGGGAGCAGAGAGGCTCCAATACACCCCCAGCAGGAGACTGATGCAGGGAGCAGAGAGGCTCCAATACACCCCCAGCAGGAGACTGCCTGCAGGGAGCAGAGAGGCTCCAATACACCCCCAGCAGGAGACTGATGCAGGGAGCAGAGAGGCTACAATACACCCCCAGCAGGAGACTGACTGCAGGGAGCAGAGAGGCTCCAATACACCCCCAGCAGGAGACTGATGCAGGGAGCAGAGAGGCTCCAATACACCCCCAGCAGGAGACTTATGCAGGGAGCTGAGAGGCTCCAATACACCCCCAGCAGGAGACTGACTGCAAGGAGCAGAGAGGCTCCAATACACCCCCAGCAGGAGACTGATGCAGGGAGCAGAGAGGCTCCAATACACCCCCTGCAGGAGACTGACTGCAGGGAGCAGAGAGGCTCCAATACACCCCAAGCAGGAGACTGATGCAGGGAGCAGAGAGGCTCCAATACACCCCAAGCAGGAGACTGATGCAGGGAGCAGAGAGGCTCCAATACACCCCCAGCAGGAGACTGCCTGCAGGGAGCAGAGAGGCTCCAATACACCCCAAGCAGGAGACTGATGCAGGGAGCAGAGAGGCTCCAATACACCCCAAGCAGGAGACTGATGCAGGGAGCAGAGAGGCTCCAATACACCCCAAGCAGGAGACTGATGCAGGGAGCAGAGAGGCTCCAATACACCCCAAGCAGGAGACTGATGCAGGGAGCAGAGAGGCTCCAATACACCCCAAGCAGGAGACTGATGCAGGGAGCAGAGAGGCTCCAATACACCCCCAGCAGGAGACTGATGCAGGAAACAGAGAGGTTCCAATACACCCCCAGCAGGAGACTGATGCAGGGAGCAGAGAGGCTCCAATACACCCCCAGTAGGAGACTGATGCAGGGAGCAGAGAGGCTCCAATACACTCCCAGCAGGAGACTGACTGCAGGGAGCAGAGAGGCTCCAATACACCCCCAGCAGGAGACTGATGCAGGGAGCAGAGAGGCTCCAATACACCCCCAGCAGGAGACTGATGCAGGGAGCAGAGAGGCTCCAATACACCCCCAGCAGGATACTGACTGCAGGGAGCAGAGAGGCTCCAATACACCCCCAGCAGGAGACTGATGCAGGGAGCAGAGAGGCTCCAATACACCCCCAGCAGGAGACTGATGCAGGGAGCAGAGAGGCTCCAATAAACCCCCAGCAGGAGACAGATGCAGGGAGCAGAGAGGCTCCAATAGACCCCCAGCAGGAGACTGATGCAGGGAGCAGAGAGGCTCCAATACACCCCCAACAGGAGACTGATGCAGGGAGCAGAGAGGCTCCAATAAACCCCCAGCAGGAGACTGATGCAGGGAGCAGAGAGGCTCCAATACACCCCCAGCAGGAGACTGATGCAGGGAGCAGAGAGGCTCCAATACCCCCCAGCAGGAGACTGATTGCAGGGAGCAGAGAGGCTCCAATACACCCCCAGCAGGAGACTGACTACAGGGAGCAGAGAGGCTCCAATACACCCCAAGCAGGAGACTAACTAAAAGGAGCAGAGAGGCTCCAATACACCCCCAGCAGGAGACTGATGCAGGGAGCAGAGAGGCTCCAATACACCCCCAGCAGGAGACTGATGCAGGGAGCAGAGAGGCTCCAATACACCCCCAGCAGGAGACTGATGCAGAAAGCAGAGAGGCTCCAATACACCCCCAGCAGGAGACTGATGCAGAAAGCAGAGAGGCTCCAATTCACCCCCAGCAGGAGACTGATGCAGGGAGCAGAGAGGCTCCAATACACCCCCAGCAGGAGACTGATGCAGGGAGCAGAGAGGCTCCAATAGACCCCCAGCAGGAGACTGATGCAGGGAGCAGAGAGGCTCCAATACACCCCCAGCAGGAGACTGACTGCAGGGAGCAGAGAGGCTCCAATACACCCCCAGCAGGAGACTGATGCAGGGAGCAGAGAGGCTCCAATACACCCCCAGCAGGAGACTGCCTGCAGGGAGCAGAGAGGCTCCAATACACCCCCAGCAGGAGACTGATGCAGGGAGCAGAGAGGCTCCAATACACCCCCAGCAGGAGACTGATGCAGGGAGCAGAGAGGCTCCAATACACCCCCAGCAGGAGACTGACTGCAGGGAGCAGAGAGGCTCCAATACACCCCCAGCAGGAGACTGATGCAGGGAGCAGAGAGGCTCCAATACACCCCCAGCAGGAGACTGCCTGCAGGGAGCAGAGAGGCTCCAATACACCCCCAGGAGGAGACTGATGCAGGAAGCAGAGAGGCTCCAATACACCCCCAGCAGGAGACTGATGCAGGGAGCAGAGAGGCTCCAATACACCCCCAGTAGGAGACTGATGCAGGGAGCAGAGAGGCTACAATAAACCCCCAGCAGGAGACTGACTGCAGCGACCAGAGACGCTCCAATACACCCCCAGCAGGAGACTGATGCAGGGAGCAGAGAGGCTCCAATACACCCCCAGCAGGAGACTGATTGCAGGGAGCAGAGAGGCTCCAATACACCCCCAGCAGGAGACTGACTACAGGGAGCAGAGAGGCTCCAATACACCCCAAGCAGGAGACTAACTAAAAGGAGCAGAGAGGCTCCAATACACCCCCAGCAGGAGACTGATGCAGGGAGCAGAGAGGCTCCAATACACCCCCAGCAGGAGACTGATGCAGGGAGCAGAGAGGCTCCAATACACCCCCAGCAGGAGACTGATGCAGAAAGCAGAGAGGCTCCAATTCACCCCCAGCAGGAGACTGATGCAGGGAGCAGAGAGGCTCCAATACACCCCCAGCAATAGACTGACTGCAGGGAGCAGAGAGGCTCCAATACACCCCCAGCAGGAGACTGATGCAGGGAGCAGAGAGGCTCCAATACACCCCCAGCAGGAGACTGACTGCAGGGAGCAGAGAGGCTCCAATACACCCCCAGCAGGAGACTGATGCAGGGAGCAGAGAGGCTACAATACACCCCCAGCAGGAGACTGATGCAGGGAGCAGAGAGGCTCCAATACACCCCCAGCAGGAGACTGATGCAGGGAGCAGAGAGGCTCCAATACACCCCCAGCAGGAGACTGATGCAGGGAGCAGAGAGGCTCCAATACACCCCCAGCAGGAGACTGATGCAGAAAGCAGAGAGGCTCCAATTCACCCCCAGCAGGAGACTGATGCAGGGAGCAGAGAGGCTCCAATACACCCCCAGCAGGAGACTGATGCAGGGAGCAGAGAGGCTCCAATACACCCCCAGCAGGAGACTGACTGCAGGGAGCAGAGAGGCTCCAATACACCCCCAGCAGGAGACTGATGCAGGGAGCAGAGAGGCTACAATACACCCCCAGCAGGAGACTGATGCAGGGAGCAGAGAGGCTCCAATACACCCCCAGCAGGAGACTGATGCAGGGAGCAGAGAGGCTCCAATACACCCCCAGCAGGAGACTGCCTGCAGGGAGCAGAGAGGCTCCAATACACCCCCAGCAGGAGACTGATGCAGGGAGCAGAGAGGCTACAATACACCCCCAGCAGGAGACTGACTGCAGGGAGCAGAGAGGCTCCAATACACCCCCAGCAGGAGACTGATGCAGGGAGCAGAGAGGCTCCAATACACCCCCAGCAGGAGACTTATGCAGGGAGCTGAGAGGCTCCAATACACCCCCAGCAGGAGACTGACTGCAAGGAGCAGAGAGGCTCCAATACACCCCCAGCAGGAGACTGATGCAGGGAGCAGAGAGGCTCCAATACACCCCCAGCAGGAGACTGATGCAGGGAGCAGAGAGGCTCCAATACACCCCCTGCAGGAGACTGACTGCAGGGAGCAGAGAGGCTCCAATACACCCCAAGCAGGAGACTGATGCAGGGAGCAGAGAGGCTCCAATACACCCCAAGCAGGAGACTGATGCAGGGAGCAGAGAGGCTCCAATACACCCCCAGCAGGAGACTGCCTGCAGGGAGCAGAGAGGCTCCAATACACCCCAAGCAGGAGACTGATGCAGGGAGCAGAGAGGCTCCAATACACCCCAAGCAGGAGACTGATGCAGGGAGCAGAGAGGCTCCAATACACCCCAAGCAGGAGACTGATGCAGGGAGCAGAGAGGCTCCAATACACCCCAAGCAGGAGACTGATGCAGGGAGCAGAGAGGCTCCAATACACCCCAAGCAGGAGACTGATGCAGGGAGCAGAGAGGCTCCAATACACCCCCAGCAGGAGACTGATGCAGGAAACAGAGAGGTTCCAATACACCCCCAGCAGGAGACTGATGCAGGGAGCAGAGAGGCTCCAATACACCCCCAGTAGGAGACTGATGCAGGGAGCAGAGAGGCTCCAATACACTCCCAGCAGGAGACTGACTGCAGGGAGCAGAGAGGCTCCAATACACCCCCAGCAGGAGACTGATGCAGGGAGCAGAGAGGCTCCAATACACCCCCAGCAGGAGACTGATGCAGGGAGCAGAGAGGCTCCAATACACCCCCAGCAGGATACTGACTGCAGGGAGCAGAGAGGCTCCAATACACCCCCAGCAGGAGACTGATGCAGGGAGCAGAGAGGCTCCAATACACCCCCAGCAGGAGACTGCCTGCAGGGAGCAGAGAGGCTCCAATACACCCCCAGCAGGAGACTGATGCAGGGAGCAGAGAGGCTCCAATACACCCCCAGCAGGAGACTGATGCAGGGAGCAGAGAGGCTCCAATACACCCCCAGCAGGAGACTGACTGCAGGGAGCAGAGAGGCTCCAATACACCCCCAGCAGGAGACTGATGCAGGGAGCAGAGAGGCTCCAATACACCCCCAGCAGGAGACTGCCTGCAGGGAGCAGAGAGGCTCCAATACACCCCCAGGAGGAGACTGATGCAGGAAGCAGAGAGGCTCCAATACACCCCCAGCAGGAGACTGATGCAGGGAGCAGAGAGGCTCCAATACACCCCCAGTAGGAGACTGATGCAGGGAGCAGAGAGGCTACAATAAACCCCCAGCAGGAGACTGACTGCAGCGACCAGAGACGCTCCAATACACCCCCAGCAGGAGACTGATGCAGGGAGCAGAGAGGCTCCAATACACCCCCAGCAGGAGACTGATTGCAGGGAGCAGAGAGGCTCCAATACACCCCCAGCAGGAGACTGACTACAGGGAGCAGAGAGGCTCCAATACACCCCAAGCAGGAGACTAACTAAAAGGAGCAGAGAGGCTCCAATACACCCCCAGCAGGAGACTGATGCAGGGAGCAGAGAGGCTCCAATACACCCCCAGCAGGAGACTGATGCAGGGAGCAGAGAGGCTCCAATACACCCCCAGCAGGAGACTGATGCAGAAAGCAGAGAGGCTCCAATTCACCCCCAGCAGGAGACTGATGCAGGGAGCAGAGAGGCTCCAATACACCCCCAGCAATAGACTGACTGCAGGGAGCAGAGAGGCTCCAATACACCCCCAGCAGGAGACTGATGCAGGGAGCAGAGAGGCTCCAATACACCCCCAGCAGGAGACTGACTGCAGGGAGCAGAGAGGCTCCAATACACCCCCAGCAGGAGACTGATGCAGGGAGCAGAGAGGCTCCAATACACCCCCAGCAGGAGACTGATGCAGGGAGCAGAGAGGCTCCAATACACCCCCAGCAGGAGACTGATGCAGGGAGCAGAGAGGCTCCAATACACCCCCAGCAGGAGACTGATGCAGGGAGCAGAGAGGCTCCAATACACCCCCAGCAGGAGACTGACTGCAGGGAGCAGAGAGGCTCCAATACACACCCAGCAGGAGACTGACTACAGGGAGCAGAGAGGCTCCAATACACCCCCAGCAGGAGACTGACTGCAGGGAGCAGAGAGGCTCCAATACACCCCCAGCAGGAGACTGATGCAGGGAGCAGAGAGGCTCCAATACACCCCCAGCAGGAGACTGCCTGCAGGGAGCAGAGAGGCTCCAATACACCCCCAGCAGGAGACTGATGCAGGGAGCAGAGAGGCTCCAATACACCCCCAGCAGGAGACTTATGCAGGGAGCTGAGAGGCTCCAATACACCCCCAGCAGGAGACTGACTGCAAGGAGCAGAGAGGCTCCAATACACCCCCAGCAGGAGACTGATGCAGGGAGCAGAGAGGCTCCAATACACCCCCAGCAGGAGACTGATGCAGGGAGCAGAGAGGCTCCAATACACCCCCAGCAGGAGACTGACTGCAGGGAGCAGAGAGGCTCCAATACACCCCCAGCAGGAGACTGATGCAGGGAGCAGAGAGGCTCCAATACACCCCAAGCAGGAGACTGATGCAGGGAGCAGAGAGGCTCCAATACACCCCCAGCAGGAGACTGCCTGCAGGGAGCAGAGAGGCTCCAATACACCCCAAGCAGGAGACTGATGCAGGGAGCAGAGAGGCTCCAATACACCCCCAGCAGGAGACTGATGCAGGGAGCAGAGAGGCTCCAATACACCCCCAGCAGGAGACTGATGCAGGGAGCAGAGAGGCTCCAATACACCCCAAGCAGGAGACTGATGCAGGGAGCAGAGAGGCTCCAATACACCCCAAGCAGGAGACTGATGCAGGGAGCAGAGAGGCTCCAATACACCCCCAGCAGGAGACTGATGCAGGAAACAGAGAGGTTCCAATACACCCCCAGCAGGAGACTGATGCAGGGAGCAGAGAGGCTCCAATACACCCCCAGTAGGAGACTGATGCAGGGAGCAGAGAGGCTCCAATACACTCCCAGCAGGAGACTGACTGCAGGGAGCAGAGAGGCTCCAATACACCCCCAGCAGGAGACTGATGCAGGGAGCAGAGAGGCTCCAATACACCCCCAGCAGGAGACTGATGCAGGGAGCAGAGAGGCTCCAATACACCCCCAGCAGGATACTGACTGCAGGGAGCAGAGAGGCTCCAATACACCCCCAGCAGGAGACTGATGCAGGGAGCAGAGAGGCTCCAATACACCCCCAGCAGGAGACTGATGCAGGGAGCAGAGAGGCTCCAATAAACCCCCAGCAGGAGACAGATGCAGGGAGCAGAGAGGCTCCAATAGACCCCCAGCAGGAGACTGATGCAGGGAGCAGAGAGGCTCCAATACACCCCCAACAGGAGACTGATGCAGGGAGCAGAGAGGCTCCAATAAACCCCCAGCAGGAGACTGATGCAGGGAGCAGAGAGGCTCCAATACACCCCCAGCAGGAGACTGATGCAGGGAGCAGAGAGGCTCCAATACCCCCCAGCAGGAGACTGATTGCAGGGAGCAGAGAGGCTCCAATACACCCCCAGCAGGAGACTGACTACAGGGAGCAGAGAGGCTCCAATACACCCCAAGCAGGAGACTAACTAAAAGGAGCAGAGAGGCTCCAATACACCCCCAGCAGGAGACTGATGCAGGGAGCAGAGAGGCTCCAATACACCCCCAGCAGGAGACTGATGCAGGGAGCAGAGAGGCTCCAATACACCCCCAGCAGGAGACTGATGCAGAAAGCAGAGAGGCTCCAATACACCCCCAGCAGGAGACTGATGCAGAAAGCAGAGAGGCTCCAATTCACCCCCAGCAGGAGACTGATGCAGGGAGCAGAGAGGCTCCAATACACCCCCAGCAGGAGACTGATGCAGGGAGCAGAGAGGCTCCAATAGACCCCCAGCAGGAGACTGATGCAGGGAGCAGAGAGGCTCCAATACACCCCCAGCAGGAGACTGACTGCAGGGAGCAGAGAGGCTCCAATACACCCCCAGCAGGAGACTGATGCAGGGAGCAGAGAGGCTCCAATACACCCCCAGCAGGAGACTGCCTGCAGGGAGCAGAGAGGCTCCAATACACCCCCAGCAGGAGACTGATGCAGGGAGCAGAGAGGCTCCAATACACCCCCAGCAGGAGACTGATGCAGGGAGCAGAGAGGCTCCAATACACCCCCAGCAGGAGACTGACTGCAGGGAGCAGAGAGGCTCCAATACACCCCCAGCAGGAGACTGATGCAGGGAGCAGAGAGGCTCCAATACACCCCCAGCAGGAGACTGCCTGCAGGGAGCAGAGAGGCTCCAATACACCCCCAGGAGGAGACTGATGCAGGAAGCAGAGAGGCTCCAATACACCCCCAGCAGGAGACTGATGCAGGGAGCAGAGAGGCTCCAATACACCCCCAGTAGGAGACTGATGCAGGGAGCAGAGAGGCTACAATAAACCCCCAGCAGGAGACTGACTGCAGCGACCAGAGACGCTCCAATACACCCCCAGCAGGAGACTGATGCAGGGAGCAGAGAGGCTCCAATACACCCCCAGCAGGAGACTGATGCAGAAAGCAGAGAGGCTCCAATTCACCCCCAGCAGGAGACTGATGCAGGGAGCAGAGAGGCTCCAATACACCCCCAGCAGGAGACTGACTGCAGGGAGCAGAGAGGCTCCAATACACCCCCAGCAGGAGACTGATGCAGGGAGCAGAGAGGCTCCAATACACCCCCAGCAGGAGACTGACTGCAGGGAGCAGAGAGGCTCCAATACACCCCCAGCAGGAGACTGATGCAGGGAGCAGAGAGGCTACAATACACCCCCAGCAGGAGACTGATGCAGGGAGCAGAGAGGCTCCAATACACCCCCAGCAGGAGACTGATGCAGGGAGCAGAGAGGCTCCAATACACCCCCAGCAGGAGACTGCCTGCAGGGAGCAGAGAGGCTCCAATACACCCCCAGCAGGAGACTGATGCAGGGAGCAGAGAGGCTACAATACACCCCCAGCAGGAGACTGACTGCAGGGAGCAGAGAGGCTCCAATACACCCCCAGCAGGAGACTGATGCAGGGAGCAGAGAGGCTCCAATACACCCCCAGCAAGAGACTTATGCAGGGAGCTGAGAGGCTCCAATACACCCACAGCAGGAGACTGACTGCAGGGAGCAGAGAGGCTCCAATACACCCCCAGCAGGAGACTGATGCAGGGAGCAGAGAGGCTCCAATACACCCCCAGCAGGAGACTGATACAGGGAGCAGAGAGGCTCCAATACACCCCCTGCAGGAGACTGACTGCAGGGAGCAGAGAGGCTCCAATACACCCCCAGTAGGAGACTGATGCAGGGAGCAGAGAGGCTCCAATACACCCCCAGCAGGAAACTGATGCAGGGAGACGAGAGGCTCCAATACACCCCCAGCAGGAGACTGATGCAGGGAGCAGAGAGGCTCCAATACACCCCCAGCAGGAGACTGATGCAGGGAGCAGAGAGGCTCCAATACTCCCCCAGCAGGAGACTGATGCAGGGAGCAGAGAGGCTCCAATACACCCCCAGCAGGAGACTGATGCAGGGAGCAGAGAGGCTCCAATACTCCTCCAGCAGGAGACTGATGCAGGGAGCAGAGAGGCTCCAATACACCCCCAGCAGGAGACTGATGCAGGGAGCAGAGAGGCTCCAATACACCCCCAGCAGGAGACTGATGCAGGGAGCAGAGAGGCTCCAATACACCCCCAGCAGGAGACTGACTGCAGGGAGCAGAGAGGCTCCAATACACCCCCAGCAGGAGACTGATGCAGGGAGCAGAGAGGCTCCAATACACCCCCAGCAGTAGACTGACTGCAGGGAGCAGAGAGGCTCCAATACACCCCCAGCAGGAGACTGACTACAGGGAGCAGAGAGGCTCCAATACACCCCCAGCAGGAGACTGATGCAGGGAGCAGAGAGGCTCCAATACACCCCCAGCAGGAGACTGACTGCAGGGAGCAGAGAGGCTCCAATACACCCCCAGCAGGAGACTGATGCAGGGAGCAGAGAGGCTCCAATACACCCCCAGCAGGAGACTGATGCAGGGAGCAGAGAGGCTCCAATACACCCCCAGCAGCATACTGACTGCAGGGAGCAGAGAGGCTCCAATACACCCCCAGCAGGAGACTGATGCAGGGAGCAGAGAGGCTCCAATACACCCCCAGCAGGAGACTGATGCAGGGAGCAGAGAGGCTCCAATAAACCCCCAGCAGGAGACAGATGCAGGGAGCAGAGAGGCTCCAATAGACCCCCAGCAGGAGACTGATGCAGGGAGCAGAGAGGCTCCAATACACCCCCAGCAGGAGACTGATGCAGGGAGCAGAGAGGCTCCAATAAACCCCCAGCAGGAGACTGATGCAGGGAGCAGAGAGGCTCCAATACACCCCCAGCAGGAGACTGATGCAGGGAGCAGAGAGGCTCCAATACCCCCCACGCCAGGAGACTGATGCCGGCGAGCAGAGAGGCTCCGATACACCCCCAGCAGTGATACTTGACTGCAGGGAGCAGAGAGGCTCCAGTACACCCCCAGCAGTTGAGACTGACGCAGGGAGCAGAGAGGCTCCAATACACCCCCAGCAGGAGACTGATGCAGGGAGCAGAGAGGCTCCAATACACCCCCAGCAGGAGACTGACTGCAGGGAGCAGAGAGGCTCCAATACACCCCCAGCAGGAGACTGATGCAGGGAGCAGAGAGGCTCCAATACACCCCCAGCAGGAGACTGATGCAGGGAGCAGAGAGGCTCCAATACACCCCCAGCAGGAGACTGATGCAGGGAGCAGAGAGGCTCCAATACACCCCCAGCAGGAGACTGCCTGCAGGGAGCAGAGAGGCTCCAATACACCCCCAGCAGGAGACTGATGCAGGGAGCAGAGAGGCTACAATACACCCCCAGCAGGAGACTGACTGCAGGGAGCAGAGAGGCTCCAATACACCCCCAGCAGGAGACTGATGCAGGGAGCAGAGAGGCTCCAATACACCCCCAGCAGGAGACTTATGCAGGGAGCTGAGAGGCTCCAATACACCCCCAGCAGGAGACTGACTGCAAGGAGCAGAGAGGCTCCAATACACCCCCAGCAGGAGACTGATGCAGGGAGCAGAGAGGCTCCAATACACCCCCAGCAGGAGACTGATGCAGGGAGCAGAGAGGCTCCAATACACCCCCTGCAGGAGACTGACTGCAGGGAGCAGAGAGGCTCCAATACACCCCCAGTAGGAGACTGATGCAGGGAGACGAGAGGCTCCAATACACCCCCAGCAGGAGACTGATGCAGGGAGCAGAGAGGCTCCAATACACCCCCAGCAGGAGACTGATGCAGGGAGCAGAGAGGCTCCAATACTCCCCCAGCAGGAGACTGATGCAGGGAGCAGAGAGGCTCCAATACACCCCCAGCAGGAGACTGATGCAGGGAGCAGAGAGGCTCCAATACACCTCCAGCAGGAGACTGATGCAGGGAGCAGAGAGGCTCCAATACACCCCCAGCAGGAGACTGATGCAGGGAGCAGAGAGGCTCCAATACACCCCCAGCAGGAGACTGATGCAGGGAGCAGAGAGGCTCCAATACACCCCCAGCAGGAGACTGACTGCAGGGAGCAGAGAGGCTCCAATACACCCCCAGCAGGAGACTGATGCAGGGAGCAGAGAGGCTCCAATACACCCCCAGCAGTAGACTGACTGCAGGGAGCAGAGAGGCTCCAATACACCCCCAGCAGGAGACTGATGCAGGGAGCAGAGAGGCTCCAATACACCCCCAGCAGGAGACTGATTGCAGGGAGCAGAGAGGCTCCAATACACCCCCAGCAGGAGACTGACTACAGGGAGCAGAGAGGCTCCAATACACCCCCAGCAGGAGACTGATGCAGGGAGCAGAGAGGCTCCAATACACCCCCAGCAGGAGACTGATGCAGGGAGCAGAGAGGCTCCAATACACCCCCAGCAGGAGACTGCCTGCAGGGAGCAGAGAGGCTCCAATACACCTCCAGCAGGAGACTGATGCAGGGAGCAGAGAGGCTCCAATACACCCCCAGTAGGAGACTGATGCAGGGAGCAGAGAGGCCCCAATACACCCCCAGCAGGAGACTGATGCAGGGAGCAGAGAGGCTCCAATACACCCCCAGCAGGAGACTGATGCAGGGAGCAGAGAGGCTCCAATACACCCCCAGCAGGAGACTGATGCAGGGAGCAGAGAGGCTCCAATACACCCCCAGCAGGAGACTGACTGCAGGGAGCAGAGAGGCTCCAATACACCCCCAGCAGGAGACTGATGCAGGGAGCAGAGAGGCTCCAATACACCCCCAGCAGGAGACTGACTGCAGGGAGCAGAGAGGCTCCAATACACCCCCAGCAGGAGACTGATGCAGGGAGCAGAGAGGCTCCAATACACCCCCAGCATTAGACTGATGCAGGGAGCAGAGAGGCTCCAATACACCCGCTGCAGGAGACTGATGCAGGGAGCAGAGAGGCTCCAATACACCCCCAGTAGGAGACTGATGCAGGGAGCAGAGAGGCTCCAATACACCCCCAGCAGGAAACTGACTGCAGGGACGACGAGAGGCTCCAATACACCCCCAGCAGGAGACTGATGCAGGGAGCAGAGAGGCTCCAATACACCCCCAGCAGGAGACTGATGCAGGGAGCAGAGAGGCTCCAATACTCCCCCAGCAGGAGACTGATGCAGGGAGCAGAGAGGCTCCAATACACCCCCAGCAGGAGACTGATGCAGGGAGCAGAGAGGCTCCAATACACCCCCAGCAGGAGACTGATGCAGGGAGCAGAGAGGCTCCAATACACCCCCAGCAGGAGACTGATGCAGGGAGCAGAGAGGCTCCAATACACCCCCAGCAGGAGACTGATGCAGGGAGCAGAGAGGCTCCAGATACACCCCCAGCAGGAGACTGATGCAGGGAGCAGAGAGGCTCCAATACACCCCCAGCAGGAGACTGATGCAGGGAGCAGAGAGGCTCCAATACACCCCCAGCAGGAGACTGATGCAGGGAGCAGAGAGGCTCCAATACACCCCCAGCAGGAGACTGATGCAGGGAGCAGAGAGGCTCCAATACACCCCCAGCAGGAGACTGACTACAGGGAGCAGAGAGGCTCCAATACACCCCCAGCAGGAGACTGACTGCAGGGAGCAGAGAGGCTCCAATACACCCTCAGCAGGAGACTGATGCAGGGAGCAGAGAGGCTCCAATACACCCCCAGCAGTAGACTGATGCAGGGAGCAGAGAGGCTCCAATACACCCCCAGCAGGAGACTGATGCAGGGAGCAGAGAGGTACTACACCAGGTGTAATTTACTATTGAGAGTAGTACACCAGGTGTAGTTTACTATTGAGAGTAGTACACCAGGTGTAATTTACTACTGAGAGTCGTACACCAGGTGTAATTTACTACTGAGAGTAGTACACCAGGTGTAATTTACTACTGAGAGTAGTACACCAGGTGTAATTTACTACTGAGATTAGTACACCAGGTGTAATTTACTACTGAGAGCAGTACACCAGGTGTAATTTACTATTGAGAGTAGTACACCAGGTGTAATTTACTACTGAGAGCAGTACACCAGGTGTAATTTACTACTGAGAGTAGTACACCAGGTGTAATTTACTACTGAGAGTAGTACACCAGGTGTAATTTACTACTGAGAGTAGTACACCAGGTGTAATTTACTACTGAGAGTAGTACACCAGGTGTAATTTACTACTGAGAGTAGTACACCAGGTGTAATTTACTACTGAGAGTAGTACACCAGGTGTAATTTACTATTGAGAGTAGTACACCAGTTGTAATTTACTACTGAGAGTAGTACACCAGGTGTAATTTACTATTGAGTGTAGTACACCTGGTGTAATTTACTACTGAGAGTAGTACACCAGGTGTAATTTACTACTGAGAGTAGTACACCAGGTGTAATTTACTACTGAGAGTAGTACACCAGGTGTAATTTACTATTGAGAGTAGTACACCAGGTGTAATTTACTACTGAGAGTAGTACACCAGGTTTAATTTACTACTGAGAGTAGTACACCAGGTGTAATTTACTATTGAGAGTAGTACACCAGGTGTAATTTACTACTGAGAGTAGTACACCAGGTGTAATTTACTACTGAGAGTAGTACACCAGGTGTAATTTACTACTGAGAGTAGTACACCAGGTGTAATTTACTACTGAGAGTAGTACACCAGGTGTAATTTACTACTGAGAGTAGTACACCAGGTGTAATTTACTACTGAGAGTAGTACACCAGGTGTAATTTACTACTGAGAGTCGTACACCAGGTGTAATTTACTACTGAGAGTAGTACACCAGGTGTAATTTACTACTGAGAATAGTACACCAGGTGTAATTTCTAATTGTGGTTGTGCATCGTTCATCAGTTTTTCTCTTGTTCTGTCAGTCACTGACAGTCACTGAATTAGCCATATCAGCTCACAATGTTTTGATAGTCTAGCCAGCTATCTAAACTTGTAGTAATCATGGCTGAATACCGCTGGGGCACACAGCCGACGTGCCCAGGGCCGCTGACCTCCAGGGGGCCCCATTGATTTCGTTAGTCATTCTCACTCAGATATCAAAGTAGCATGGCATAATTCATGGTAAAATGTGTAGAATTGCGAGAAGAAATTGCTTTAACATTTCAAAAATGTCTATCTGCCCCATGGCAAAATGAGTTGAATTGCATGAAATGTGTTATAAAATTGTAACATTTGTTCTCCTCCCTATGGCAAAAATGTGTAGAATTGCAAAAAAAAAATGCTTTAAAAATGCAACATTATTCTACACCCCATGGCAAAATCTTGGTTAGTGCCCTCAAAAGGCCCTGATCACACACACCGTAAAAGACATGGACCTTAACCTTCTTCCATTGATCCAGCTATTTTCCAGTCGACTGGAATGTCAGTGGGTTGAGGAGCAGAGCAGGTCCTGGTGTAAATCAGAGGTTATAGAACTGAACCAGTCGACTGGAATGTCAGTGGGTTGAGGAGCAGAGCAGGTCCTGGTGTAAATCAGAGGTTATAGAACTGAACCAGCCGACTGGAATGTCAGTGGGTTGAGGAGCAGAGCAGGTCCTGGTATAAATCAGAGGTTATAGAACTGAACCAGTCGACTGGAATGTCAGTGGGTCGAGGAGCAGAGCAGGTTCTGGTGTAAATCAGAGGTTTTAGAACTGATCTATTGACAACACTGTTCTCAATGAGGCGACAAGAAGCCTAGCGGTTAAGAGCGTTGGGCCAGTAACCGAATGGTTTCTAGTTCGAATCCCCGACTAGGTAAACAATCTTTCTATGTGTGTTTGAGCAAGGCACTTAACCCTAATTGCTCCTGTAAGTTCGCTCTGGATATGTAAAATGTCTTCAGTAGGTTTTGCACCCAGACTGACAACATGACCATTTCCGACAGGTAATACTGTATAACATGTACCTGATCTTAATGTATACTGTACTTAATGTATACTGTACTTCATGTATACTGTACTTCATGTATACTGTACTTAAATGTATACTGTACTGAATGTATACTGTACTTCATGCATACTGTACTTCATGTATACTGTACTTCAACTGTGACATAGCGAAGTGCAATTCCATGGAAATTTGCAAAGAGAAATCTGGTATGAACATCCTGCTGATGATCAAGTACAGTCCCCAGTATCCCTTTTTGCATATACAGTTGAAGTTGGAAGTTTACATACACCTTAGCCAAATACATTTAAACTCAGTTTTTCACAATTCCTGACATTTAATCCTAGTAAAACTTTCCTGTCTTAGGTCAGTTAGGATCACCACTATATTTTAAGAAAGTGAAATGTCAGAATAATAGTAGAGAGAATGATTTATTTCAGCTTTTATTTCTTTCATCACATTCCCAGTGGGTCAGAAGTTTACATACACTCAATTAGTATTTGGTAGCATTGCCTTTAAATTGTTTAACTTGGGTCAAATGTTTCAGGTAGCCTTCCACAAGCTTCCCACAATAAGTTGGGTGAATTTTGGCCCATCCCTCCTGACAGAGCTGGTGTAACTGAGTCAGGTTTGTAGGCCTCCTTGCTCGCACACGCTTTTTCAGTTCTGCCCAAAAATGTTCTATGGGATTGAGGTCAGAGCTTTGTGATGGCCACTCCAATACCTTGACTTTGTTGTCCTTAAACCATTTTGCCACAACTTGGAAGTATGCTTGGTGTTACGGCCCCTCCTCTGCAGTGCAGGGGCGGTTCCTCCTGCAGGCAGAGGAGGGTCGTTAGTGATTGGAGCCACCTGGGCTCAGGGTATTTAAACTGCTTCACTAACCAATCTTCTCTCTCTCTCTCTGCTCCTCCAGGTATGATCCTGTTTTGTTTGTGCCTTTGTAGTTTTACGTAGTTTCCACTCAGTCATATTCACACACACAGATTCATGCATCCCTGCACTTTACATACACCCTACATTATGACATTTCCACACCTCATTCCTTTTTCTTTGTTTAAAGTTATAGTTTTTGGTTTATAATAAAGAACCTTTTTGATTGGCCTATACCTGTTGTTCGTGTCCCCTCATTTTTGCCACAGGCTATGAGCCGGCCTGTGTCATGTGGGGGCTCGTCCGTAAGTTAAAGTTAATTGTACTTCAGTCTTACTTTAGTATTTTAGTTCACTTTAACATTTTGTCATAGTTGGTTAAGGTTTTGTCTAGATTGTCTTTGCTTTATTGTTGATATGTTTGTTTATTTGTAATTTGGCTTATTTGACTATTGTTTTATAGTTAACTTGGGTTAGTTTAGTTCAGACTGCCATTTTTTTTTTTGAGGGGATTGTTTTGGTTGGGCCAATATTGTTGGAGAGAGTGTTGAGAGCCATGTGTTCTTTTGGTTCAGTTAGCTTGGTAGTTAAATTTGGTTAGCAATTCACTCTGGGTTTTTCTGGGTTTTTGTTCAAGTGGGAGTCCTCTCCTGTTCAGGCTTATCAGCGAGTGTCAATAGGAGGCTCGTGGTGTTTTTGTATTAGGTGGCAGTGAACGTGGGTAGAGCTTCCCTTTTCCCCTACATCGGCTCGGGAGCACCTCCGTGGTTATGGGGGGGCCGCCAGGTTTGGTTGTCTTTTCCACTCCACTGGTTTTGTGTGCATAAAACCCCACCACATGTGACTGCACGAAGACCAGGGCCAGTTAGTTAGTTGTTTTTGGAGGATAGTGGGGTGTGGCTCCTGTCCTTGACCCAGACTGACAGCAGGTGAGTTGTGTATTTTTGTAATAGTTGTATTGGTTGAGGAAAATGTCTTCCATTCTGAGTAGTTTTGTTCAAGCTCCTTCAGAGGTAGCCTTAGAGTTGTCTACTAAGGAGCAGTTAATTGAAATTGCTGAACATTATCAGATTGAGATTGTTGATAAAAAAATGTAAGAGACTGTTAAAGCTAAATTAAAGCAGGGTCTTAAGAAAATAGGTGTTTTTTGGGGGTCAGTCTGCTAGTCGTGCGGGTACAAGTTTTTAGTCTAGCCCTTCATTAACTTTTGAGCAGCAGAGGGAGCTGTTGCAAATGCAGTTGGAGATAGCGAGATTGAGAAATGCTAATAGACCAGAAGGACTACCACAGTTTGATGTTTCACAGAATCTTCGTTTCTTGCCTAAATTTGATGAGTCAGATCCAGACACATACTTTGTTTTATTTGAGCGTATTGCGGAAGCTAGAGCTTGGTCTGATTTGGACATGACTATGTTGTTGCAATGTGTACTTACATGTAAAGCACGTGAGGCTTTTGCAGCACTGAGTGTAGCTGACAGTAAAGTGTATGCTAAAGTTAAATTGGGCAGTTCTGAATGTCTACTAACTTGTGACAGAGGCATATCGTCAACGTTTTCGTTACAGGAAAAAGTTAGATTCACAAACCTATTCTGAGTTTGTTCGTGATTTGACTTCTGCATTTAATCGTTGGTGTACAGCTTCTGAAGTTAGTACTTTTGAGGGTCTATCTAATTTGATTGTGTTAGAAGAGTTCAAAGATTCTGTGTGACCAGGTTGCTACATACATGAATGAACGTAAAGTTAAGTCTCCAAGTGATGCAGCAGTCCTTACAAACGAGTACAGGCTAACACATAAAAGCCATTTTGAGTCAAACAGTGACATGTACCATAAAAATAACTTTACTTCTAGGAATAGTAGGTCACCTTTTTTGGAGCTTCTTTCCAAAGGCCTCAGCAGAAGTTTGGGTCTGGAGGACTTAAAGCACCGGTTAATGCTAATACCTGTCGCTACTGTTTAGTTGAAGGACATTGGAAGAAAGATTGTCCTCTACTTAAATCAAAAAAGTCAAGTTAAACCTGCTGTGATGGCAGCTCCTGTTACAGCCTCTGATCACCAGGGTGAGCTTTTTCAGCCACTAGTTGAGTTTGATTCTCAGTCTTCTCACTGTGATTTTTCAGCCTTTATTTCAGATAGTGTAGTGTCCCTGGTAGATGGCAACCGAAATGTTTCAATCAAGATCTTAAGAGACACTGGAGTTTTAGATTATTTTATTCTGGAATCTGTTTTGCCGTTCTCTAAGGAGTCTGATACTGGCAGTTGTGTAATGGTACGTGGTATGGGTTTAGTTCCATTCTCTTCTCCTTTACATGAAGTTACCCTAAAATGTGGTCTGGTAGAGGGTGATGTAGATGTTGGGGTTAGACCCCAGTTGCCAGTAGAGGGAGTCCACATGATTTTGGGGAATGACTTGGCAGGTAGTAAGGTGTGGGCAGATGGCAAACTAAACATCTTTACGAAGCAACCTTCAGTGTCCCCAGCAAGGGTATCTCCATATCGCAACTGTGTGTCTCCTGAGGTATTTCCAGTTTGTGCTGTTACCTGCGCTGCCTCTCGTAATAAGGTTGAGAGTAAGCCAGAAAGTCTTGAGTTGCCAGTCAAACTTCAGACAGAACAGTTGACTAGTTCTAGAGATTCATTGATGGCTGAGCAAAAGGCTGATACTACCTTGGCTACTCTGTTTGATAAAGTTGTTCCTGATACAGTGGTGAGGAATAGTGCTCAGTGTTATTTTCTTCTTGATGGGCTGTTGGTTAGGAAATGGGTTCCACACTATGATCAGGGTCTAGAGGAACCAGTCTTTCAAATAGTTGTACCTACTACTTTGCGAAATAAAGTGTTGCAAACTTCACATGGTGATGTGGCAGGTCATATGGGTG
The DNA here is from genome assembly GCF_965601325.2 of Salmo salar. Lineage (NCBI taxonomy): Eukaryota > Metazoa > Chordata > Actinopteri > Salmoniformes > Salmonidae > Salmo > Salmo salar. Next base: position 39,522,626 of record NC_138316.1, read on the forward strand.
TTCGTAAAACTTGCGATCGCATACTCTGTTATTTTTTTCTGGCCACGTTTAAAGCGGGATGTAGCTCAGTTTATTAAAACTTGTCATACGTGTCAGCGCACAAGCAAGCCAAACCAGGTTGTAAAGCCAGCACCTTTGTATCCAATACCAGCCGTAGGGCAACCTTTTGAGCATCTTATTATTGATTGTGTTGGGCCTTTACCAAGGTCCAAGTCAGGTCATGGCTACTTATTAACTTTTGTGTCAAGCAACTAGATATCCGGCAGCTTTTTCCTTGCGTACCGTAACTTCAAAATCAGTAGTTAAAACGTTAACTCAATTTATTTCAACATTTGGGATTCCAAACATCATCCAGTCAGATCAGGGGTCTAACTTTACCTCCCATTTATTTGCTCAGGTTCTCAAACAGCTTAAAGTTAAACACAATAAGTCTACTGCATTCCATGCCCAGAGTCAGGGAGCTTTGGAACGTTTTCATCAAACTTTAAAATCCTTGCTTCGTGCATACTGTACAGAACTGTCTGCAGATTGGGAGGAGGGGTTACCTTGGCTGTTACTAGCTGCTCGTGAAGTAGTGCAGGAAAGCACAGGGTTTAGCCCAAATGACTTAGTGTTTGGTCATAAGGTGCGTGGGCCTTCAGAGTGCTGCAGGATGGTTGTTTGCCTGAGGAACCACCTCCGAACCTTATTGACTATGTAAATGGTTTTAGGTTGAAGTTGTATAGGGCTGGTGAACTGGCGAAAGAAACTAACATTTTCTCAACAGAAAATGAAACTGAAGTATGACGGACAGGCTGAGCTGCATGAGTTTTGTCTCGGTGATCGTGTACTTGCTCTTCTGCCTTTTGTAAGTTCACCTTTTCAAGAGGTCCTTTACTCTGGTCCTTTCACTGTGTTGCGCAAAGTGTCAGATTTGAACTATCTTATTGAAACCCATGGTCATAGGAAGTCCTCTAAATTATGTGATGTGAACCTGTTAAAATGTTATCACTCCCGTGATCTAAGCAAAGTGGAAGGCACTCCAGCAGTGAGGTCAGCATTGACTGCTGCTCCAGTCACTGCATCTTGTGGCTTTAACTTTGTGGAGGGGGGAGAAGAGGAGGTAGTTAGGGTTTCGGATGAGGTCTTACAAGGTCGGTTGAAAAACTCCCAGACTTTGCAAAACCTTGGGGTTTTGGTAGATCATTTAGACTCTGAGAAATGTGATGACATGGTAGCTCTTATTAGAAACTACCCTGTTTTGTTTTCTGACACTCTATTGAAAACCCATTTAATTGAGCATGACATAGACATCGGAGATGCTAAGCCTATCAAACAGAGATTTTATCGTGTATCTGAGGAGAAGAGACTGCAATTGGAAACAGAGGTGCAGTATATGTTGGACAATGGTATTGCGGAGCCATGTTGTTCAAATTGGGCTTCACCCTGTCATCTGGTCAAAAAGTCTGATTCCACTTTCAGCACTGATTATAGAAAAGTTAACAATGTTACGAAAGCAGACCTTTACCCTCTTCCTAGGATGGAGGACTGTATTGATCAAGTTGGGTCAGCAAAGTATGTTAGCAAATTTGATCTTTTAAAGGGATATTGGCAAGTACCCCTTACCAAAAGAGCTTGTGAGATTGCTGCCTTTATAACTCCATCTGGTTTGTTCTCTTATAAAGTGATGCCTTTCGGCTTGCGGAATGCGCCAGCCACCTTACAGAGGCTGATGAATCGGTGGTCTCAGGTCTGGAAGGGTGTGCCGGGTATTTGGACGACGTGGTCGTCTACTCAGACTCCTGGGAGGAGCATCCGCAGTAGACTTGTCACAGGCCGGCTCATAGCCTGTGGCAAAAATGAGGGGACACGAACAACAGGTATAGGCCAATCAAAAAGGTTCTTTATTATAAACCAAAAACTATAACTTTAAAGAAAGAAAAAGGAATGAGGTGTGGAAATGTCATAATGTAGGGTGTATGTAAAGTGCAGGGATGCATGAATCTGTGTGTGAATATGACTGAGTGGAAACTACGTAAAACTACAAAGTAACAAACAAAACAGGATCATACCTGGAGGAGCAGAGAGAGAGAGAAGATTGGTTAGTGAAGCAGTTTAAATACCCTGAGCCCAGGTGGCGCCAATCACTAACGACCCTCCTCTGCCTGCAGGAGGAATCGCCCCTGCACTGCAGAGGGGCCGTGACATTGGGGTCATTGTCCATTTGGAAGACCCCTTTGCGACCCAGCTTAACTTTCTGACTGATGTCTTGAGATATTGCTTCAATATATCCACAGAATTTTCTTTCCTCATGATGCCATCTATTTTGTGAAGTGCACCAGTCCCTCCTGCAGCAAAGCACCCCCAAAACATGATGCTTCCACCCCGGTTGGGATGGTGTTCTTCAGCTTGCAAGCCTCTCCCCTTTTCCACCAAACATAATGACGGTCATTATGGCCAAACAGTTCTATTTTTGTTTCATCAGACCAGAGGACATTTCTCCAAAAAGTACGATCTTTGTCCCCATGTGCAGTTGCAAACCGTAGTCTGGCTTTTTTATGCCAGTTTTGGAGCAGTGGCTTCTTCCTTGCAGGTTATGTCGATATAGGACTCGTTTTACTGTGGATATAGATACTTTTGTACTGGTTTCCTCCAGCATCTTCACAAAGTCCTTTGCTGTTGTTCTGGGATTGATTTGCACTTTTCGCACCAAAGTACGTTCATCTCTAGGAGACAGAATGCGTCTCCTTCCTGAGCGGTATGATGGCTGCGTGCTCCCATGGTGTTTATACTTGCGTACTATTGTTTGTACAGATGAACGTGGTACCTTCAGGCATTTGGAAATTGCTTCCAAGGATGAACCAGACTTGTGGAGGTCTACAATTCTTTTTCTGGGGTCTTGGCTGATTTCTTTTGATTTTCCCATGATGTCAAGCAAAGAGGCACTGAGTTTGAAGGTAGGCCTTGAAATGCATCCACAGGTACAACTTCAAATGACTCAAATGATGTCAATTAGCCTATCAGAAGCTTCTAAAGCAGTGACATAATTTTCTGGAATTTTCCAAGCTGTTTAAAGGCACAGTTAACTTAGTGTATGTAAACTTCTGACCCACTGGAATTGTGATACAGTGAAGTAATCTGTCTGTAAACAATTGTTGGAAAAATTACTTGTGTCATGCACAAAGTAGATGTCCTAACCGACTTGCCCAAACTATAGTTTGTTAACAAGAAATTTGTGGAGTGGTTGAAAAACGCGTTTTAATGACTCCAACCTAAGTGTATGTAAACTTCCAACTTCAACTATAGGTACCATAAATGAGTGTGTTAGATGAGAGCTGTGGCAGATGGTTCCCTATGTCCTGCTACCATTGGCCAATGGGGGGCTGATAAGGCATAGTTAGTTAGATTACCTTTAACACGGACAGTTATTCTCAACATTAAATATTCTGTTTTCTGAAACGGACAGTAATTCTCTCAACCAATCTAAACAAAAGTATAACCACCATTTAAATGAATTGATGTTTTAATTATTCACCACATGAATTCAGAAGCACGCTGCATGGTGATAATAAATCCATAAGTCATTGGAATAACAATGATTGAAGACTCCCTTAAATTCTGCCTTGAATTTTCTAAGAATAAGGTATCAGTGCTCAGGTTAAGGATCCGGTTTATTTTGATTTGAATTTCACAGCAGATTTGAATGCCTCCCATTTGGCATTTTTCACCTTCTCTTTGACCTTGTGATCCTTCGCTTTCACCTTATCCTTGGCGTTTTCATCTCTTAATCTTCTTCTTCTTCGGTCCATCATCCCTTCTTCCAGGGTCCTCTTCCTGCTCTCCGTCCATCTGTGTGTCCCCTCCTCCAAGCTCCATAGCTCGTGAAAAACAGAGGACAGTGTCTAAATATGACATACTTTCAGAAGATCAGTGTTCAGACTGGGACAATGGAGTGGTACATCCTCTCAGAAGATCAGTGTTCAGACTGGGACAATGGAGTGGTACATCCTCTCAGAAGATCACAGTGTTCAGACTGGGACAATGGAGTGGTAAATCCTCTCAGAAGATCAGTGTTCAGACTGGGACAATGGAGTGGTAAATCCTCTCGGAAGATCAGTGTTCAGACTGGAACAATGGAGTGGGACGATTTCAGGGCAATGAAGAAACACTCAAACTTTAGCACGCTGTATTATTCTATACAGACACAGAACAAAAGAAGGCTTCTGAAGTTTATAATTTCCACTCTGAATTCAGACCTGATTTTCCCTTATGAAAAATATATCAACACGTACACAAATGTCCATTAATTATAATCCACATAATAATGCACATTTCCTGTTGCTGCAGAATTATTAAAAATGTAATCTTGTAGCAAACTGGCTCAAATTAAGATCCTACATCTGTACACACCAAGACAGTTGTGAAGAGGGCACGACAAAGCCCATTCCCCCTGAGGGAACTAAATAGATTTGGCATGGGTCCTGAGATCCTCAAAAGGTTCCACAGCTGCAACATCGAGAGCATCCTGACAGGTTGCATCACTGAAAAGTACGGCAATTGCTCGGCCTCCGACCGCAAGGCACTACAGAGGGTAGTGCGTACGGCCCAGTACATCACTGGGGCAAAGCTGCCTGCCATTCAGGACCTCTACACCAGGCGGTGTCAGAGGAAGGCCCTAAAAATTGTCAAAGACCCCACCCACCCCAGTCATAGACTGTTCTCTCTACAACCGCATGGCAAGCGGTACCGGAGTACCAAATCTAGGACAAAAAAGGCTTCTCAACATTTTCTACCCCCAAGCCACAAGACTCCTGAACAGGAAACCAAATGGTTACCTGGACTATCTGCATTGTGTGCCCCCCCCCCCCCCCCCCCCCAACCCCTCTTTTACGCTGCTGCTACTCTCTGTTTATCATATATGCATAGTCACTGTAACTACACATTCATGTACATACTACCTCAATCAGCCTGACTAACCGGTCTCTGGATATAACCTTGGTACTGTTATTTTCAAATGTCTTTTTACTGTTTTATTTCTTTGCTTACACACACACACACACACACACACCTTTTTTTCACACTATTGGTTAGAGCCTGTAAGTAAGCATTTCACTGTTGTATTCGGCGCACGTGACAAATAAACTTTGATTGGATATGTGTATGCAAAATGCCATCCTTCAGATTATGCCCAGACACATGCAGAGCTACACCAACAGAAGGCACTATCAAGAGCTGTCTCCATGCTCACTGAAGCATTAGTTGTATTCCCAGACACGTTTCCCCCTCTGGGCTGGCTCCCCTGTGCTGGGCTGCTGCTCCATAGTCTGAAGGCCTGGGGGGCGCTTGGTATTCCCTATGGTAGACTGGGGAACCTGAGGGGCTATTGGGGCTTTGGGACTGTAGGGTCAGATGCAGCCTGGGAGGGTTACATTCTCACACAGGGAGGAGAGATGGGGGAGGGATGGAGGGAAGACAGGAGAGGAAATCACCTTGAGTCTGTCGCAGAAAAAAGGAACAATGGGATGGACCCTAGAGAGAGGGCACAGATACATATACACACACAAACAAACGCACGCTCACACACACACACACACACACACACACACACACACACACAAACACTATTACATTCTGATATATGGCACTCTTTTCTCTCCTTTCTCATCTTGCCTCCTCTCGTCTCCTCTCATCTCGTCTTCTCCTTTCTCCTCCTCGTCTTCTCTCATCTCGCCTTCTCATCTCGTCTTCTCTCCTTTCTCCTCGTCTTCTCTCCTTTCTCCTCTCGTCTTCTCTCCTTTCTCCTCTCGTCTTCTCTCCTTTCTCCTCTCGTCTTCTCTCCTTCCTCCTCTCGTCTTCTCTCCTTTCTCCTCTCGTCTTCTCTCCTTTCTCCTCTCGTCTTTCATTTCTCCTCCTCTCGTCTCGTCTTTCATTTCTCCTCATCTCGCCTCTTGTGGAGGATGCTAGGCTGAAATAAGATTAGATGTGTTTCCATCATGTGAGACATCAGATCACAGGACCCTGCTTCCTGAAGATGGAGGGAGGGATGGAAAACGAGACATTGGGCTGGATTCAATCCGTATCGTGGAAGTTCCGCGTTGAAGCCTGATTCACATTTAAAGGAAATATTCCTGTGTTAGTGGAGACCTCATTCGGGGTAAAAGCTGCATATGTCGGCTCAATCGGATAGAGGGATTAGAGTGATGGAGGGATAGAGAGAGGAAGAGGAGGGATAGAAAGATAGCGTGATTGAGCAAGAGGAGGGATAGATGGATGGAGGGATAGATGGATGGAGGGATAGAAGGATGAGGGATGGAGGGAGGAAGAGGAGGGATGGAGGGATATGGATAGAGGGATGGAGGGATAGAGGGATGGAGGGATCAAAGAATGGAGGGCATCCTATAGTAAGGCTATAAGGCCATAAGAAGAAAATGCTCACCCAGAAGAAGCGCTCCTGGCGGCCGGGGACTTTAATGCAAGCAAACAAATCAGTTTTACCAAATTTTTACCAGCATGTCACATGTGCAAGCAGGGGGAAAAAAATCCTAGACCACCTTCACTCCACACACACAGAGATGCATACAAAGCTCTACCCCGCCCTCCATTTGGCAAATCTGACCATAATTCTATCCTCCTGATTCCTGCTTACAAGCAAAAACTAAAGCAGGAAGTACCAGTGACTCGCTCAATACGGAAGTGGTCAAATGAAGCGGATGCTACACTACAGGACCGTTTTGCTAGCACAGACTGTAATATGTTCCGGGATTCATCCAGTGGCATTGAGGAATACATCACCTCAGTCATCGGCTTCATCAATAAGTGCATCGATGACGTCGTCCCCACAGTGACTGTACATACATATCCCAACCAGAAGCCATGGATTACAGGCAACATCCGCATCGAGCTAAAGGCTAGAGCTGCCGCTTTCAAGGAGCGGGAGACTGCCCTCAGATGAACCATCAAACAAGCAAAACGTCAATACAGGATTATGATTGAATCCTACTGCACCAGCTCAGCATTCAACACCATAGTGCCCACGAAGCTCATCACTAAGCTAAGGACTCTGGGAGTAAACACCTCCCTCTGCAACTGGATCCTGGACTTCCTGACAGGCCACCCCCAGGTGGTATGAGTAGGCAACAACACATCTGCCACGGCGGGCCGAACAGGCCCCCATTAACATCGACGGGGCTGTAGTGGAGCGGGTCGAGAGTTTCAAGTTCCTTGGTGTCCACATCACCAACAAACTATCATGGTCCAAACATACCAAGACAGTCATGAAGAGGGCACGACAAAACCTTTTCCCCCTCAGAAGACTGAAAAGATTTGGCATACAGTGCCTTGCGAAAGTATTCGGCCCCCCTTGAACTTTTTGACCTTTTGCCACATTTCAGGCTTCAAACATAAAGATATAAAACTGTAATTTTTTGTGAAGAATCAACAACAAGTGGGACACAATTATGAAGTGGAACGAAATTTATTGGATATTTCAAACTTCTTTAACAAATAAAAACTGAAAAATTGGGCGTGCAAAATTATTTAGCCCCTTTACTTTCAGTGCAGCAAACTCTCTCCAGAAGTTCAGTGAGGATCTCTGTATGATCCAATGTTGACCTAACTGACTAATGATGATAAATAGAATCCACCTGTGTGTAATCAAGTCTCCGTATAAATGCACCTGCTCTGTGATAGTCTCAGAGGTCCGTTTAAAGTGCAGAGAGCATCATGAAGAACAAGGAACACACCAGGCAGGTCCGAGATACTGTTGTGGAGAAGTTTAAAGCCGGATTTGGATACAAAAAGATTTCCCAAGCTTTAAACATCCCAAGGAGCACTGTGCAAGCGATAATATTGAAATGGAAGGAGTATCAGACCACTGCAAATCTACGAAGACCCGGCCGTCCCTCTAAACTTTCAGCTCATACAAGGAGAAGACTGATCAGAAATGCAGCCAAGAGGCCCATGATCACTCTGGATGAACTGCAGAGATCTACAGCTGAGGTGGGAGACTCTGTCCATAGGACAACAATCAGTCGTATACTGCACAAATCTGGCCTTTATGGAAGAGTGGCAAGAAGAAAGCCATTTCTTATAGATATCCATAAAAAGTGTCGTTTAAAGTTTGCCACTAGCCACCTGGGAGACACACCAAACATGTGGAAGAAGGTGCTCTGGTCAGATGAAACCAAAATCGAACTTTTTGGCAACAATGCAAAACGTTATGTTTGGCGTAAAAGCAACACAGCTCCTCACCCTGAGCACACCATCCCCACTGTCAAACATGGTGGTGGCAGCATCATGGTTTGGGCCTGCTTTTCTTCAGCAGGGGCAGGGAAGATGGTTAAAATTGATGGGAAGATGGATGGAGCCAAATACAGGACCATTCTGGAAGAAAATCTGATGGAGTCTGCAAAAGACCTGAGACTGGGACGGAGATTTGTCTTCCAACAAGACAATGATCCAAAACATAAAGCAAAATCTACAATGGAATGGTTCACAAATAAACATATTCAGGCGTTAGAATGGCCAAGTCAAAGTCCAGACCTGAATCCAATCGAGAATCTGTGGAAAGAACTGAAAACTGCTGTTCACAAACGCTCTCCATCCAACCTCACTGAGCTCGAGCTGTTTTGCAAGGAGGAATGGGCAAAAATTTCAGTCTCTCGATGTGCAAAACTGATAGAGACATACCCCAAGCGACTTACAGCTGTAATCGCAGAAAAAGGTGGCGCTACAAAGTATGAACTTAAGGGGGCTGAATAATTTAGCACGCCCAATTTTTCTGTTTTTTATTTGTTAAAAAAGTTTGAAATATCCAATAAATTTCGTTCCACTTCATGATTGTGTCCCACTTGTTGTTGATTCTTCACAAAAAGATACAGTTTTATAGCTTTATGTTTGAAGCCTGAAATGTGGCAAAAGGTCGAAAAGTTCAAGGGGGCCGAATACTTTCGCAAGGCACTGTAGGTCCCCAGATCCTCAAAAGGTTCTACAGCTGCACCATCGAGAGCATCCTGACTGGTTGCATCACCGCCTGGTAAGGCAACTGCTCGGCATCCGATTGTAAGGCCCTACAGAGGGTAGTGCATATGGCCCAATACATCACTGGGGCCAAGCTTCCTGCCATCCAGGACCTATATAATAGGCGGCGTCAGAGGAAAGCCCATAAAATTGTCAGAGACTACAGTCACCGAAGTTATAGAATGTTTTCTCTGCTACCGCACGGCAAGCGGTACCGGAGCGCCAAGTCTAGGACCAAAAGGCTCCTCAACAGCTTCTACCCCCAAGCCATAAGACTGCTGAAAAATTCATAAAATTGCCACCGGACAATTTACATTGAACCCCCCCCCCCCCCCCCCCCTTTTGTACACTCACTGTTTGTTTGTTACCTATGCATAGTCACTTCGTCCCCACCTACATGTACAGATTACCTCAAATAACCTGTACCCCCGCAAACTGACTTGGACCGGTGCCCCTGTATATAGCCTCATTATTGTTATTCTTATTGTGTTACTTTTTATTTTATCCTACTTGGTAAATATTTTCTTCTTCTTGAACTGCACTGTTGGTTAAGGGCTTGTAAATAAGCGTTTCACTGCAAAGTCTACACTTGTTGTATTTGGCGCATGTGGCAAATCAAATTAGATTTGATAGAGGGATGGATGGATAGAGGGATGGATGGATAGAGGGATGGATGGATAGAGGGAGGGATGGAGGGATGGAGGGATGGAGGGATAGAGAGTGTGAGGGATAGAGAGTGTGAGGGATAGAGAGTGTGAGGGATAGAGAGTGTGAGGGATAGAGAGAGTGAGGGATAGAGAGAGTGAGGGATAGAGAGATGGAAGGATGGAAGGATGGAGGATGGGGATAGAGGGATTGAGGGATAGATGAGGGATGGAGGGATATAGGGATGAGGGATGGAGGGATGGAGGGATGGAGGGATGAGGGATGAGGGATGGAGGGATATAGGGATGGAGGGATGGAGGGAAAGAGGGATGGAGGGCTAGAGGGATAGAGAGATGGAGGGATAGAGAGATGGAGGGATAGAGAGATGGAGGGATGGAGGGATAGAGAGATTGAGGGAAAGAGGGATGGAGAGATGAGGGATAGAGGAAGATGTGGATTGTCCAAAAAGGTCTAGACAAAGTTTCTCTCTCATACAGAAATAGATTTGATATGATTTTTATTTTGCAATGTTTTCCAACCAAACAAACTAACTTATGTATCCTGATCACATGCTTTTGGAATCTAATCATGCACTTCTGTAGTTAGATCATGTGCAAGGAAAGTTTCAGTGTTATCCTCCTAGGTAATAAGTGAAGAACGGAGTTAGAGGGAATAAATGAATAAGTGGGGTAGAAGCTTTATGAACTGAACCCAAGTCCCTCTGAACAAGGTCTAAAATGACTTCATTTCTCCACAGCCAGACAGAAATAATTAATACCAACTCACTGGGTTTATGGCTTCTACATGGAAATGTTTTGCCACTAAAGTTCCTCTCCCTAATTGTGCAGTCATTATTGGAGGAGTCCCTATCTACACAGCCTTGATGGCCACATAACAACTCATGATGTATAGACAGGGCTTTCCATAATAGGCGGGGGTGTTAAACTCATGATGTACAGACGGGTAAAATTGTAAGACAGGCTGAGATGCACTTCCATATTTTCTCCACTAGATGGAGTAAAGTCCTATAATGGTACAGGGTCATTCTGAGTAAAGTCCTATAAGGGAGAGATACAGGGTCATTCTGACTAAAGTCCTATAAGGGAGAGATACAGGGTCATTCTGACTAAAGTCCTATAAGGGAGAGATACAGGGTCATTCTGAGTAAAGTCCTATAAGGGAGAGATACAGGGTCATTCTGAGTAAAGTCCTATAATGGAGAGATACAGGGTCATTCTGAGTAAAGTCCTATAAGTCCTGAGTAAAGTCCTATAAGGGAGAGATACAGGGTCATTCTGACTAAAGTCCTATAAGGGAGAGATACAGGGTCATTCTGACTTCTCTCAGTATTGAGATCTCTCCACAAGTGACATAAAGGATTGATACCTCCACTTCAGACTTTGACGTCAAAAACTTAAAACACGCAAACCCAAGATTTGACGGAACATGGCCCCGTCCATCGTCCCTTTGATACGGTGATGTTGTCCTGTCCCCTTAGCAGAAAAACACCCCCTAAGCATAATGTTTCCACCTCCATGTTTGACGGTGGGGATGGTGTTCTTGGGGTCATAGGCAGCATTCCTCCTCCTCCAAACACAGCAAGTTGAGTTGATGCCAAAGAGCTCCATTTTGGTCTCATCTGACCACAACACTTTCACCCAGTTCTCCTCTGAATCATTCAGATGTTCATTGGCAAACTTCAGACGTGCTTTCTTGAGCAGGGGGACCTTGCGGGCGCTGCAGGATTTCAGTCCTTCACGGCGTAGTGTGTTACCAATTATTTTCTTGGTGACCATGGTCCTAGCTGCCTTGAGATCGTTGACAAGATCCTCCCGTGTAGTTCTGGGCTGATTCCTCACCGTTCTCATGATCATTGCAACTCCACGAGGTGAGATCTTGCATGGAGCCCCAGGGAGATTGACAGTTCTTTTGCGTTTTCTTCCATTTGCGAATAATCGCACCAACTGTTGTCACCTTCTCACCAAGCTGCTTGGCGATGGTCTTGTAGCCCATTCCAGCCTTGTGTAGGTCTACAATCTTGTCCCTGACATCCTTGGAGAGTTCTTTGGTCTCGGCCATGGTGGAGAGTTTGGAATCTGATTGATTGATTGCTTCTGTGGATAGGTATCTTTTACACAGGTAACAAACTGAGATTAGGAGCACTCCCTTTAAGAGTGTGCTCCTAATGTCAGCTCATTACCTGTATAAAAGACACCTGGGAGCCAGAAATCTTTCTGATTGAGAGGGGGTCAAATACTTATTTACCTCATTAAAATGCAAATCAATTTATAACATTTTTTACATGCGTTTTTCTGGATTTTCTTGTTATTCTGTCTCTCACTGTTCAAATAAACCTACCATTAAAATGATAGACTGATCATTTCTTTGTCAGTGGGCAAACGTACAAAATCAGCAGCTACCAGAATATTAAAAACTAACCATGTCACCTAGCTACCACAATATGAAACTAACGGCGTCACCTAGCTACCACAATATGAAACTAACCATGTCACCTAGCTACCACAATATGAAACTAACGGCATCACCTAGCTACCACAATATGAAACTAACCATGTCACCTAGCTACCACAATATGAAACTAACCATGTCACCTAGCTACCACAATATGAAACTAACCATGTCACCTAGCTACCACAATATGAAACTAACCATGTCACCTAGCTACCACAATATGAAACTAACCCCGTCACCTAGCTACCACAATATGAAACTAACCGCGTCACCTAGCTACCACAATATGAAACTAACCATGTCACCTAGCTACCACAATATGAAACTAACCCCGTCACCTAGCTACCACAATATTAAAAAGTAACCATGTCACCTAGCTACCACAATATGAAACTAACCACGTCACCTAGCTACCACAATATGAAACTAACCGTGTCACCTAGCTTCCACAATATGAAACTAAACCACCACCTCGAGACACCTAGCTTCCACAATATGAAACTAAACCACCACCTCGAGACACCTAGCTTCCACAATATGAAACTAAACCACCACCTCGAGACACCTAGCTTCCACAATATTAAACTAAACCACCACCTCCAGACACCTAGCTTCCACAATATGAAACTAAACCACCACCTCCAGACACCTAGCTTCCACAATATTAAACTAAACCACCACCTCGAGACACCTAGCTTCCACAATATTAAACTAAACCACCACCTCCAGACACCTAGCTTCCACAATATGAAACTAAACCACCACCTCGAGACACCTAGCTTCCACAATATTAAACTAAACCACCACCTCGAGACACCTAGCTTCCACAATATTAAACTAAACCACCACCGAGACACCTAGCTTCCACAATATTAAACTAAACCACCACCTTAACATACCTAGCTTCCACAATATGAAACTAAACCACCACCTTAAGATACCTAGCTTCCACAATATTAAACTAAACCACCACCTTAAGATACCTAGCTTCCACAATATTAAACTAAACCACCACCTCGAGACACCTAGCTTCCACAATATGAAACTAAACCACCACCTCGAGACACCTATCTTCCACAATATTAAACTAAACCACCACCTTAACATACCTAGCTTCCACAATATGAAACTAAACCACCACCTTAAGATACCTAGCTTCCACAATATGAAACTAAACCACCACCTTAAGATACCTAGCTTCCACAATATGAAACTAAACCACCACCTCGAGATACCTAGCTTCCACAATATTAAACTAAACCACCACCTCGAGACACCTAGCTTCCACAATATTAAACTAAACCACCACCTCGAGACACCTAGCTTCCACAATATTAAACTAAACCACCACCTCGAGACACCTAGCTTCCACAATATTAAACTAAACCACCACCTCGAGACACCTAGCTTCCACAATATTAAACTAAACCACCACCTTAACATACCTAGCTTCCACAATATGAAACTAAACCACCACCTTAAGATACCTAGCTTCCACAATATGAAACTAAACCACCACCTTAAGATACCTAGCTTCCACAATATGAAACTAAACCACCACCTCGAGACACCTAGCTTCCACAATATGAAACTAAACCACCACCTTAAGATACCTAGCTTCCACAATATTAAACTAAACCACCACCTCGAGACACCTAGCTTCCACAATATTAAACTAAACCACCACCTTAACATACCTAGCTTCCACAATATGAAACTAAACCACCACCTCGAGATACCTAGCTTCCACAATATGAAACTAAACCACCACCTCGAGATACCTAGCTTCCACAATATGAAACTAAACCACCACCTCGAGATACCTAGCTTCCACAATATGAAACTAAACCACCACCTCGAGATACCTAGCTTCCACAATATTAAACTAAACCACCACCTCGAGACACCTAGCTTCCACAATATTAAACTAAACCACCACCTCCAGACACCTAGCTTCCACAATATGAAACTAAACCACCACCTTAAGATACCTAGCTTCCACAATATTAAACTAAACCACCACCTTAAGATACCTAGCTTCCACAATATTAAACTAAACCACCACCTCGAGACACCTAGCTTCCACAATATGAAACTAAACCACCACCTCGAGACACCTAGCTTCCACAATATGAAACTAAACCACCATCTTAAGATACCTAGCTACCACAATATGAAACTAAACCACCACCTCGAGACACCTAGCTTCCACAATATTAAACTAAACCACCACCTTAACATACCTAGCTTCCACAATATGAAACTAAACCACCACCTTAAGATACCTAGCTTCCACAATATGAAACTAAACCACCACCTTAAGATACCTAGCTTCCACAATATGAAACTAAACCACCACCTCGAGATACCTAGCTTCCACAATATTAAACTAAACCACCACCTCGAGACACCTAGCTTCCACAATATTAAACTAAACCACCACCTCGAGACACCTAGCTTCCACAATATTAAACTAAACCACCACCTCGAGACACCTAGCTTCCACAATATTAAACTAAACCACCACCTCGAGACACCTAGCTTCCACAATATTAAACTAAACCACCACCTTAACATACCTAGCTTCCACAATATGAAACTAAACCACCACCTTAAGATACCTAGCTTCCACAATATGAAACTAAACCACCACCTTAAGATACCTAGCTTCCACAATATGAAACTAAACCACCACCTCGAGACACCTAGCTTCCACAATATGAAACTAAACCACCACCTTAAGATACCTAGCTTCCACAATATTAAACTAAACCACCACCTCGAGACACCTAGCTTCCACAATATTAAACTAAACCACCACCTTAACATACCTAGCTTCCACAATATGAAACTAAACCACCACCTCGAGACACCTAGCTTCCACAATATGAAACTAAACCACCACCTCGAGATACCTAGCTTCCACAATATGAAACTAAACCACCACCTCGAGATACCTAGCTTCCACAATATGAAACTAAACCACCACCTCGAGATACCTAGCTTCCACAATATTAAACTAAACCACCACCTCGGACACCTAGCTTCCACAATATTAAACTAAACCACCACCTCCAGACACCTAGCTTCCACAATATGAAACTAAACCACCACCTCGAGACACCTAGCTTCCACAATATTAAACTAAACCACCACCTCCAGACACCTAGCTTCCACAATATTAAACTAAACCACCACCTCGAGACACCTAGCTTCCACAATATTAAACTAAACCACCACCTCCAGACACCTAGCTTCCACAATATGAAACTAAACCACCACCTCGAGACACCTAGCTTCCACAATATTAAACTAAACCACCACCTCCAGACACCTAGCTTCCACAATATGAAACTAAACCACCACCTTAAGATACCTAGCTTCCACAATATTAAACTAAACCACCACCTTAAGATACCTAGCTTCCACAATATTAAACTAAACCACCACCTTAAGATACCTAGCTTCCACAATATTAAACTAAACCACCACCTCCAGACACCTAGCTTCCACAATATTAAACTAAACCACCACCTTAAGATACCTAGCTTCCACAATATTAAACTAAACCACCACCTTAAGATACCTAGCTTCCACAATATGAAACTAAACCACCACCTCCAGACACCTAGCTTCCACAATATGAAACTAAACCACCACCTCGAGACACCTAGCTTCCACAATATTAAACTAAACCACCACCTCCAGACACCTAGCTTCCACAATATGAAACTAAACCACCACCTCCAGACACCTAGCTTCCACAATATTAAACTAAACCACCACCTCCAGACACCTAGCTTCCACAATATGAAACTAAACCACCACCTCGAGACACCTAGCTTCCACAATATTAAACTAAACCACCACCTCCAGACACCTAGCTTCCACAATATGAAACTAAACCACCACCTTAAGATACCTAGCTTCCACAATATTAAACTAAACCACCACCTTAAGATACCTAGCTTCCACAATATTAAACTAAACCACCACCTTAAGATACCTAGCTTCCACAATATTAAACTAAACCACCACCTCCAGACACCTAGCTTCCACAATATTAAACTAAACCACCACCTCAAGACACCTAGCTTCCACAATATTAAACTAAACCACCACCTCAAGACACCTAGCTTCCACAATATTAAACTAAACCACCACCTCCAGACACCTAGCTTCCACAATATTAAACTAAACCCCCACCTCGAGACACCTAGCTTCCACAATATTAAACTAAACCACCACCTCCAGACACCTAGCTTCCACAATATGAAACTCAACCACCACCTCGAGACACCTAGCTTCCACAATATTAAACTAAACCACCACCTTAACATACCTAGCTTCCACAATATGAAACTAAACCACCACCTCCAGACACCTAGCTTCCACAATATTAAACTAAACCACCACCTTAACATACCTAGCTTCCACAATATGAAACTAAACCACCACCTCCAGACACCTAGCTTCCACAATATTAAACTAAACCACCACCTTAACATACCTAGCTTCCACAATATGAAACTCAACCACCACCTCCAGACACCTAGCTTCCACAATATGAAACTAAACCACCACCTTAAGATACCTAGCTTCCACAATATGAAACGAAACCACCACCTCGAGACACCTAGCTTCCACAATATTAAACTAAACCACCACCTCCAGACAACTAGCTTCAACAATATTAAACCTCCTCAAAGACATTCAGTGCCTTATCCCCATTCCAGAGTGCCTGGTAAGAAATGCTATCATACAAGATGACTTGTTATTCTATGGCGTTCTATAGAATCTGCAACAAGGCCCTCTATTAAAACAGAATGACAGCCTAACACACACAGTACACAGCCATCTCTAGTTCCTAATGAGCTTCATCACATTGGTCCCGCTCCACTTGTCATGCTAACGGACACACATGTATCCATCCGTATATTCCACATGAGAGGACAGAGGGGACAGACCATGCTGGGTGGCTTTCTCAGTTACATTGGAGAGTTCCACAGGAACAGCCAGGAGCAACTGTACTCAGATTCACCCTATCCCTGCTAACAGTGTGTGTGTGTTTCAATTAGTCAGTGACAGTGTCAACAGAATACCCGTATGCCTCGCGTTTTAACACTCACTCACTCAGTCAAATAGACAGACGTACAAATATTAGTGGAGGCGTGCCAACGAACCGGCAAGCACGCGCACACACACACACACACACACACACACACACACACACACACACACACACACACACACACACACACACACACACACACACACACACACACACACACACACCACACACACACACACACACTTCAGTGACCTGTAGTGGAAAATCAGTTAGCAAGTCAGTGGCCCTGTGGACAGTTTGGCCTGTAGCCAAGCAGTAGCAGCCAGTAAGCTGGTTGGTCTCACACACAAGGACTGATATTTAACAGGTACACCTGTAGCTACAGGCTAAGGGTCTTAACAGGCCTCCAGTAGCTGTAATGGTGGGAAATGACAGGCTGTTTGAGTCATCCAAGTCAATAGAATGACTTGTTAAGCTTTGATCCACAGCTGTGCTGAGTGCTCGCCTGTGTCAGAGAGAAATAGAAAGTGTGAGAGTAAGACTAAGAACAAGAGGAGAGAAAGAAAATAGTGTGAGTGAGACTAAGAACAAGAGGAGAGAAAGAAAATAGTGTGAGTGAGACTAAGAACAAGAGGAGAGAAAGAAAATAGTGTGAGTGAGACTAAGAACAAGAGGAGAGAAAGAAAATAGCGTGAGAGTGAGACTAACTGCTAGTGGTGTTTATACACCAGAGAGAGACAGAGAGAGAGACAGAGAGAGACAGAGAGAAAGAGACACACTGACAGAGAGACACAGACAGACGGAGAGACACACTGACAGAGAGACACAGACAGAGAAAGACGCAGACAGACGAGCAGACAGACAGAGAGAAAGACAGACAGACAGAGAAAAAACTTAAAGCCTATTTTGTGTGTGGGATGTGAAAGGTGTTTAAATTGGTGTTTGTTTCTCTGTGTGTTTGTCCTGCTTGAAATGATACCCAATCTCTCCAGCTCTCTGCCAGACCGTGTTCATGACTGTACCCTTTCCCAGGCCCTAAACTCAAACAAGAGGTACCAATCCTACAACTGAGCTTAGCAGAGACCTAAATGGAACAACTTGTAACAGCAGATCTTCCTGTCTGGGTTGGCGCCCCCCCTTGGGTTGTGCCGTGGCGGAGATCTTTGTGGGCTATACTCGGCCTTGTCTCAGGATGGTAAGTTGGTGGTTGTAGACATCCCTCTAGTGGTGTGGGGGCTGTGCTTTAGCAAAGTGGGTGGGGTTATATCCTGCCATCGGATGTGGCCAGTGTCTCCTGACCCCTCCTGTCTCAGCCTCCAGTATTTATGCTGCAGTAGTTTATGCGTCAGGGGGCTAGGGTCAGTCTGTTATATCTGGAGTATTTCTCCTGTCTTATCCGGTGTCCTGTGTGAATTTAAGTATGCCCCCTCTCTCTCTTGGAGGACCTGAGCCCTAGGACCATGCCTCAGGACTACCTGGCCTGATGACTCCTTGCTGTCCCCAGTCCACCTGGCCGTGCTGCTGCTCCAGTTTCAACTGTTCTGCCTGCGGCTATGGAACCCTGACCTGTTCACCGGACGTGCTACCTGTCCCAGACCTGCCGTTTTCAACTCTCTAGAGACAGCAGGAGCGGTAGAGATACTCTCATTGATTGGCTATGAAAAGCCAACTGCCATTTACTCCTGAGGTGCTGACCTGTTGCACCCTCGACAACTACTGTGATTATTATTTGACCATGCTCTGTTATAATCTCCACCCGGCACAGCCAGAAGAGGACTGGCCACCCCTCATAGCCTGGTTCCTCTCTAGGTTTCTTCCTAGGTTTTTGCCTTTCTAGGGAGTTTTTCCTAGCCACCGTGCTTCTACACCTGCATTGCTTGCTGTTTGGGGTTTTAGGCTGGGTTTCTGTACAGCCCTTTGAGATACCAGCTGATGTAAGAAGGGCTTTATAAATTAATTTAATTTGAGAAAAACCTTGGCTTAACTTCTTATACAGAGAAAAAAAAGGTACATAGAAAAAAAGATGTGGGTCATCATATAATTACAAATTAGACAAGAATGGGAAAATGTGTTTCTTTTTCTAAAACATTAATATACACAAGGGAGTACATTTGGCATGGTACAAGAGGAAGTGATCTAACAGGAAGTCCTATCTTACAACGTGAACAATAGTGTCAATATGAGAAGCAGCTTTGAGGTAACGGAGGACACACGTACAGTACAC
Organism: Salmo salar; assembly: GCF_965601325.2. Taxonomy (NCBI): domain Eukaryota; kingdom Metazoa; phylum Chordata; class Actinopteri; order Salmoniformes; family Salmonidae; genus Salmo; species Salmo salar. The sequence continues at coordinate 39,542,035 of NC_138316.1, forward strand.
TGGAACCCCTCTTCTCCTGCGTTTCAAGTCATTTTACATCACTCTAAAACTTCCATTTCCATAACAATGAAAAGGCAAAAATTACATTTTCATCATGACAATAGCCTGGTTATTTTGCATGTAACTCATATTACATTTTCACACAGGCAGGCCTTTAGTGTATAAAAACAAACAAGCGAACAAAGCAAAAGTGAATAAAATGAATGTTCACAGACTGTATTGGGAAAAGATGCGTGCAAAGAGCATATCATTAAGATGGGTGTTAGTAACAGATCCTAAAACATTTTACAACAGAAAGCTCGCAAATCCAAGAGCACTTCAAAAATATGTCATTTATAAAATAGTCTTTACTGGCCAGCAAAACAACATCTGTGTCCACTGTATAAAAACAAAGTGTGTAGTGATATCTGACAAGTTAAACAAGTAGGCAGCCTTCATAAACGCTATAAACACCCATTGACCTCTGTCTAACTATTATACCTCCCAGGCTTCTTCGCCTCCTCAAGTTAAATGACTAAATAAATAGAATTTGAGTAAGTATTCTAGGCTGTGCTTTGTTTTCACATTGGAACCACAATCAAATATTCCTGACGATCAACCCTATGTTCTCATCTCCGCTAAAATCATGTAAGGTTTAAAGAAAAGACAATATAAGGGAAATGATCAAATGGTCAAAGATGGTCATGTGATGATGGCTGTGTATAGAGATGTAAAAGGACGCTAAGCCAGATGGGAGTCTGGCTGATTAGCAACGTCAACGGCAGTCGCACAGAGGTTGGGTGTGGTAAATCTCTGTTCCTAAATGTCAGAAACAGGACCAAACCCGGTCCAGCCGCTCAGGAGGACCTCGTCCGTCAGTGGTAGGAACAGACCATTCCTTGGCCCCTCCCCTCGGGGGGGGGGGGGGGGGGGGGGTACTGCAGTGTTGGAACTATGTTTGTGTTCAACTGATGACATTTAGCAGGATAAGGCTGAGGACCAGACAAGTTTGTGGTCGAGGTTGACGATGCTCAGTTGAGGTCCGACCTGCCACAAACACAACAATAAACTCTGCTCAGAGTTCATCATGGTTCTTGGTCAGATCTTCTCCATAGTTGGTGGCCTGACTTCCTACAAACATGTTCCAGTTCTCCAGGATCTCCTCCTTGGTCAGCATTGTGTCCTGAGGAGAGAGAACCCAGTCAGGTTTACATAGTTCTTTAGTAGTAGGATATCTTATAGACTAACACTTGAATTTCAATTCCTCCATTTTGACAGCTAAGACATGATAAAAAAGTATGAACTCAGGCTCTTTATCTTACATATTATTACCAGCCAGAAAATTGGTAAAGAGGAGTGAAAACTTAAACAATCGTTGGGAATCATATTGGTCTGACTCGTAGACTAGGATATAGGATCAGTACCCTGTCCTGGTCTGACTCGTAGACTAGGATATAGGATCAGTACCCTGTCCTGGTCTGACTCGTAGACTAGATATAGGATCAGTACCCTGTCCTGGTCTGACTCGTAGACTAGGATATAGGATCAGTACCCTGTCCTGGTCTGACTCGTAGACTAGGTTATAGGATCAGTACCTTGTCCTGGTCTGACTCGTAGACTAGGTTATAGGATCAGTACCCTGTCCTGGTCTGACTCGTAGACTAGGATATAGGATCAGTACCCTGTCCTGGTCTGACTCGTAGACTAGGATATAGGATCAGTACCCTGTCCTGGTCTGACTCGTAGACTAGGTTATAGGATCAGTACCCTGTCCTGGTCTGACTCGTAGACTACGTTATAGGATCAGTACCTTGTCCTGGTCTGATTCGTAGACTAGGTTATAGGATCAGTACCTTGTCCTGGTCTGACTCGTAGACTAGGTTATAGGATCAGTACCTTGTCCTGGTCTGATTCGTAGACTAGGTTATAGGATCAGTACCCTGTCCTGGTCTGATTCGTAGACTACGTTATAGGATCAGTACCTTGTCCTGGTCTGATTCGTAGACCAGGTGTCGGGCCTCTGCCATGGCGTGATCGTAGTCCTGGGGCAGGATCCAGTGGCGAATCTCTGCCACGTCCATCTTTCCGTCCTTGTTCAGGTCCCTGAAGTCAGAGAACTGGTCCCGCTCCGTTCTGACCCAGTCTGGTTCTGGACCCCCCTCCTCATGGGAAAACATGTCCGCTGCAATGACACAGGAACATATAGGATGACATACTCAAAGAAGGTCAAAAAGTGAACACTTTGTTTAAAAGTATGCTTATAAACCGTAACTAAATAGTTTGTTAACCATTAGTAAAAATGTTGTAAATCATCGTTCGTTCATGTGCTCATTTGCATTCCCTGTATAAGCCATTTACTATAAGGACCTGTAATCAAAACTCTATAGAACTAATGGTTACCAAGCAAGCTATGTAATGTTTCTAAGCAGTTTCTATGTGGATATTCCTTCAAAAACGCAACCAAAAATGAACAGTGAAATCCTAGAATAGGCAGACGGAGACTAAGTCAGCAGACTGCAGCGTCATAGCAGAGCTTTCCCAAAGCAACCAACAAACAGGCCTTTGATTCCTAATCAGGTCACAGAGCTCATGGGGTTGCCTACATCTTGTGTTAGGAACTCTTCCTCTAGACTAGAAGACCCAGGAGGATACTAACACCAAACCTTGTAAACACTTCCAATATACCATAAGAACATGATATAGTTTGTGAAGAAAATAATTACAAATTGGTTAAAAATAGTTTTGCATTAAAATGAGGGTAAAAAAAAAAGGAAATTCCGCTGAAAAAGGAGAGAAAAATGAAGTGAGTGAAAATGACCTGTAACCGGTGTTCATGAAGGGTTAGTCTTCTGATGCAGTGTTAACCCCAGTCACGCCTCCCCAACTCACCAATATACTCATCCTCGTCCACATGTCCGTCTCCATTCTTATCAATGTCCTCCAGGGTCTCCTGCACGCAAACACAGGCAATGATGTCATAAAAGGGGGACACAGAGGTCAACAGCAGTGGGACTCTCACTACTGACAGTAATAAAAGATAAAACACACAGCCCCAGGCAGTATGAGTCGAGCTACGAGGCTCTGCTTACAGATCAGCTAACTGCCTGGATTGGAGACGATGTCGGTTTTCAGAGATGAGATTTTAGCCACTTCTTTAAGAGCAATCTATGGTTGCTTTACTTGTGCAATTTTAGATATATCTAACCATCTGTTTATCTGGAGGAATGGATTGTATATACAGTGCATTAGGAAAGTATTCAGACCCCTTGACTTTTTCCACATTTTGTTACTTTACAGCCTTATTCTAAAATGGACTAAATAGTTGTTTTCCCCCCACAACCAATCTACACGCAATAACCCATAATGACAAACCAAAAACAAGTTTTTAGAAATTTTAGCAAATGTATAAAAAAAAAACGAAACAAAAAATAACAAATATTACATTTACATAAGTATTCAGACCATTTACTCTGTACTTTGTTGAAGCACCTTTAGCAGCAATTACAGCCTCAAGTCTTCTTGGGTATGATGCTACAAGCTTGGCACACCTGTATTTGGGGAGTTTCTCCCATTCTTCTCTGCAGATCCTCTCAAGCTGTGTCAGGTTGGATGGGGAGCGTCACTGCACAGCTATTTTCAGGTCTCTCAAGAGATGTTCGATCGGGTTCAAGTCCGGGCTCTGGCTGGGCCACTCAAGAACATTGAGACTTGTCCCAAAGCCACTCCTGTGTTGTCTTGGCTGTGTGCTTCGGGTCGTTGTCCTGTTGGAAGGTGAACCCTCGACCCAGTGAGGTCCGCTCTGGAGCAGGTTTTCATCAAGAATCTCTCTGTATTTTGCTCCGTTCATCTTTCCTTCGATCCTGGCTAGTCTCCCAGTCCCTGCCGCTGAAAAACATCCCCACAGCATGATGCTGCCACCACCGAGCTTCACCGTAGGGATGGTACCAGGATTCCTCCAGACGTGACACTTGGCATTCAGGCCAAAGAGTTCAATCTCCAAGCAGGCTGTCATGTGCCTTTTACTGAGGAGTGGCTTCCGTCTGGCCACTCAACCATAAATGCATGATTGGTGGAGTGCTGCAGAGATGGTAGTCCTTCTGGAAGGTTCTCCCATCTCCAAAGAGGAACTCTGGAGCTCTGTCAGAGCGACCATTGGGTTCTTGGTCACCTCCCTGACCAAGGCCATTCTCCCCTGATTGCTCAGTTTGGCTGGGTGGCCAGCTCTAGGAAGAGTCTTGGTGGTTCCAAACTTCTTCCATTTAAGAATGATGGAGGACACTGTGTTCTTGGGGATGTTCAATGCTGCTGACATTTTTTGGTACCCTTCCCCAGATTTGTACCTCGACACAATCCTGTCTCGGAGCGCTACGGCAATTCCTTCCACCTCATGGCTTGGTTTTTGCTCTGATATGCACTGTCAACTGTGGGACCTTATATAGACGTGTGTGTGCCCTTCCAAATCATGTTCAAATCAATTGAATTTACCCCAGGTGGACTCCATTCAAGTTGTAGAAAATCTCAAGGATGATCAATGGAAACAGGATGCACCTGAGCTCAATTTCAAGTCTTATAGCAAAGGTTCTGAATGCTTACGTAAATAAGGAATCTGTTTTTTGTTTTTTTTTAATATACATTTGCTAAAATTTCTAAAAACCTATTTTTGCTTTGTCATTATGGTTTATTATGTGTAGATTGATGAGGAACCTTTTTTATTGAATCCATTTTAGAATAAGGCTGTAACGTAACAAAATGTGGAAAAAGTAGAGGTCTGAATACTTTCTGAATGCATTGTATGGTGTAGATGATTTTAAAGTTGTGTGCCATCCCTATACAGTCTCTTAGGTGTGTTTACAGAGCCTCAACTCATCTTGTCAACACTGCACAATCGTTGTGTTCCCTCGTTTGGGATTTAACTTATGACTGTCTCTCTAAGGTTGTAGCAGTTGTTAAGAGAAACAGACGCCTCACAAGTCCTCAGCAGTCGCACTACGCTTCGCTCCACAGGTAATATTACACTTCATTACAACGGTTTGATTTGTTTGATCTGAGCAATTTTTCTTAGCTAGCTACATAGCCGTCTTTGTATCAAAGATAATTGTGTAGTTTAGAGTAATTATCGAGGTTAGCTATCTTCGTCCTCCTAACGTAGTCATCACTGCTAGCTAGCTAGTCAACACTGCTAGCTAGCCAACCAGCCAACTTCTACCGACTAGCAGCACTGTAGAAACTATTACATTACAACGGAACGACTTGATTAGTGTAGTGTTAGTGTTAGTTAGCCAGCTACATAGTTATCTTTACGGTCTTTGCATCGAAGATAATTGTGTAGTTAGAGTAATTATCGAGGCTAGCTAGCCAGCCGCAACGCCAGACTTAGTCAACACACCTAGTCATCATTAGCCCACTGCTAGCTAGCCAACCGTTACCGACTAGCAGCGCTGTAGATACTAATACTTTACAACGGAACGATTTGACTAGTGCAGTGTTAGCTAGCTAGCTACATAGTTGTCTTTGTCATAGCTTGATAATTGTGTAGTTTAGTAATTATTGAGGTTAGCTAGCCAGCTATTTCCGTCCCCCGCGACGCCATTTTTCCAAACCCAGCCAACTATTACCGACGAGCAGCATTGTAGAAACTAAATACATTACAAAGGAACGTCTTGATTAGTGTTATGTTAGCTAGCTACAAAGTTGCTTTTGTATCATGACAAGGTGTAGTACTGAAACTATCGAGGTTACCTAGCCAGCTACACGTTCAAAGTCAACAACGCAGCCACTGCTAGCTAGCCTACTCCACCTGCCAGCAGTACTGTATCATTTTCGTCATTTTAGTCAATAAGATTTTTGCAACGTAAGCTTAACTTTCCGAACATTCGAGACGTGTAGTCCACTTGTCATTCCAATCTCCTTTGCATTAGCGTAGCCTCTTCTGTAGCTTGTCAACTATGTGTCTGTCTATCCCTGTTCTCTCCTCTCTGCACAGGCCATACAAACGCTCCACACCGCGTGGCCGCTGCCACTCTAACCTGGTGGTCCCAGCGCGCACGACCCATGTGGAGTTCCAGGTCTCCGGCAGCCTCTGGAACTGCCGGTCTGCGGCCAACAAGGCTGAGTTCATCTCAGCCTATGCTACCCTCCAGGCCCTAGACTTCCTGGCGCTGACGGAAACATGGATTACCACAGATAACACTGCTACTCCTACTGCTCTCTCCTCGTCTGCCCACGAGTTCTCGCATACCCCTAGAGCATCGAGCCAGCGGGGTGGTGGCACTGGAATCCTCATCTCTCCCAAGTGGACATTCTCTCTTTCTCCCCTGACCCATCTGTCTATCTCCTCATTTGAATTCCATGCTGTCACAGTCACCAGCCCTTTCAAGCTTAACATCCTTATCATTTATCGCCCTCCAGGTTCCCTTGGAGAGTTCATCAATGAGCTTGACGCCTTGATAAGTTCCTTTCCTGAGGATGGCTCACCTCTCACAGTTCTGGGTGACTTTAACCTCCCCACGTCTACCTTTGACTCATTCCTCTCTGCCTCCTTCTTTCCACTCCTCTCCTCTTTTGACCTCACCCTCTCACCTTCCCCCCCTACTCACAAGGCAGGCAATACGCTTGACCTCATCTTCACTAGATGCTGTTCTTCCACTAATCTCATTGCAACTCCCCTCCAAGTCTCTGACCACTACCTTGTATCCTTTTCCCTCTCGCTTTCATCCAACACGTCTCACTCTGCCCCTACTCGGATGGTATTGCGCCGTCCCAACCTTCGCTCTCTCTCTCCCGCTACTCTCTCCTCTTCCATCCTATCATCTCTTCCCTCTGCTCAAACCTTCTCCAACCTATCTCCTGATTCTGCCTCCTCAACCCTCCTCTCCTCCCTCTCTGCATCCTTTGATATTCTCTGTCCCCTATCCTCCAGGCCGGCTCGGTCCTCCCCGCCTGCTCCGTGGCTCGACGACTCACTGCGAGCTCACAGAACAGGGCTCCAGGCAGCCGAGCGGAAATGGAGGAAAACTCGCCTCCCTGCGGACCTGGCATCCTTTCACTCCCTCCTCTCTACATTTTCCTCTTCTGTCTCTGCTGCTAAAGCCACTTTCTACCACTCTAAATTCCAAGCATCTGCCTCTAACCCTAGGAAGCTCTTTGCTACCTTCTCCTCCCTCCTGAATCCTCCTCCCCCTCCTCCTCCCTCTCTGCGGATGACTTCGTCAACCATTTTGAAAAGAAGGTTAACGACATCCGATCCTCGTTTGCTAAGTCAAACGACACCGCTGGTCCTGCTCACACTGCCCTACCCTGTGCTTTGACCTCTTTCTCCCCTCTCTCTCCAGATGAAATCTCGCGTCTTGTGACGGCCGGCCGCCCAACAACCTGCCCACTTGACCCTATCCCCTCCTCTCTTCTCCAGACCATTTCCGGAGACCTTCTCCCCTACCTCACCTCGCTCATCAACTCATCCTTGACCGCTGGCTACGTCCCTTCCGTCTTCAAGAGAGCGAGAGTTGCACCCCTTCTGAAAAAATCTACACTCGATCCCTCCGATGTCAACAACTACAGACCAGTATCCCTTCTTTCTTTTCTCTCCAAAACTCTTGAACGTGCCGTCCTTGGCCAGCTCTCTCAGAATGACCTTCTTGATCCTAATCAGTCAGGTTTCAAGACTGGGCATTCAACTGAGACTGCTCTTCTCTGTGTCATGGAGGCTCTTCGCACTGCTAAAGCTAACTCTCTCTCCTCTGCTCTCAACCTTCTAGACCTATCTGCTGCCTTTGATACTGTGAAACATCAGATCCTCCTCTCCACCCTCTCCGAGCTGGGCATCTCCGGCGCGGCCCACGCTTGGATTGCGTCCTACCTGACAGGTCGCTCCTACCAGGTGGCGTGGCGAGAATCTGTCTCCGCACCACGTGCTCTCACCACTGGTGTCCCCCAGGGCTCTGTTCTAGGCCCTCACCTATTCTCGCTATACACCAAGTCTCTTGGCTCTGTCATATCCTCACATGGTCTCTCCTATCATTGCTATGCAGACGACACACAATTAATCTTCTCCTTTCCCCCTTCTGACAACCAGGTGGCGAATCGCATCTCTGCATGTCTGGCAGACATATCAGTGTGGATGACGGATCACCACCTCAAGCTGAACCTCGACAAGACGGAGCTGCTCTTCCTCCCGGGGAAGGACTGCCCGTTCCATGATCTCGCCATCACGGTTGACAACTCCCTTGTGTCCTCCTCCCAGAGTGCTAAGAGCCTCGGTGTGACCCTGGACAACACCCTGTCGTTCTCCACTAACATCAAGGCGGTGACCCGATCCTGTAGGTTCATGCTCTACAACATTCGCAGAGTACGACCCTGCCTCACACAGGAAGCGGCGCAGGTCCTAATCCAGGCACTTGTCATCTCCCGTCTGGATTACTGCAACTCGCTGTTGGCTGGGCTCCCTGCCTGTGCCATTAAACCCCTACAACTCATCCAGAACGCCGCAGCCCGTCTGGTGTTCAACCTTCCCAAGTTCTCTCATGTCACCCCGCTCCTCCGCTCTCTCCACTGGCTTCCAGTTGAAGCTCGCATCCGCTACAAGACCATGGTGCTTGCCTACGGAGCTGTGAGGGGAACGGCACCTCCGTACCTTCAGGCTCTGATCAGGCCCTACAACCAAACAAGGGCACTGCGTTCATCCACCTCTGGCCTGCTCGCCTCCCTACCTCTGAGGAAGCACAGTTCCCGCTCAGCCCAGTCAAAACTGTTCGCTGCTCTGGCACCCCAATGGTGGAACAAGCTCCCTCACGACGCCAGGACAGCGGAGTCAATCACCACCTTCCGGAGACACCTGAAACCCCACCTCTTTAAGGAATACCTGGGATAGGATAAAGATATCCTTCTAACCCCCCCCCCTAAAAGATTTAGATGCACTATTGTAACGTGGTTGTTCCACTGGATATTATAAGGTGAATGCATCAATTTGTAAGTCACTCTGGATAAGAGCGTCTGCTAAATGACTTAAATGTCTGCTAAATGACTTAAAAACTGTCTCTCTAAGGTTGTAGCAGTTGTTAAGAGAGAGGATATGTCATGACTGCCTCCCAAATGCCCCGTTTACATCGTGACGCATTTCATTACTCCGTACGTCATATTCACCGAGTCTTGCCCCGCTACTGAACGGACCAGTGTAGTGTTTTGTAAGGCAAGATGGAGGACACCCTCTCTCCTCAGAGATAGCATTTATTTTGGGATATTGCAAAATATGACATTTTATTCAAGACAGGATAAATATATTGTTTCAGGTGATAAAACATGTTTTGTTTCTTTACTTTTTCCTCAACTTGTTTCTCTAACTTTATAGCAAGTCAAGCAAGCCAAGAGTGTTTATGGGTAATGTGAACGAGGCTTAAGGTTGTAACTTTAGCAGTTGTTATTAGAGCAGTATGTCATCACTACCTCAAAATGCAGTCACCCCCCTTACCAGCCAACATAGCTTCACACTGAAAGATTAAAGACCACTTACCCTGGGGAGTGGATGACTAATAATAAACAACATGTGTTATTAAAAATATGGAACATAATGAATATAGACCTCTCCATAGCAGGACTCATCCAGGATATCTCCTCTACAACACCAGTAGTATAGGGGTTCATCTCCGCTACAACACCAGTAGTATAGGGGTTCATCTCCGCTACAACACCAGTAGTATAGGGGTTCATCTCCGCTACAACCCCAGTAGTATAGGGGTTCATCTCCGCTACAACCCCAGTAGTATAGGGGTTCATCTCCCCTACAACACCAGTAGTATAGGGGTTCATCTCCCCTACAACCCCAGTAGTATAGGGGTTCATCTCCGCTACAACCCCAGTAGTATAGGGGTTCATCTCCGCTACAACCCCAGTAGTATAGGGGTTCATCTCCCCTACAACCCCAGTAGTATAGGGGTTCATCTCCCGCTACAACCCCAGTAGTATAGGGGTTCATCTCCGCTACAACCCCAGTAGTATAGGGGTTCATCTCCGCTACAACCACCAGTAGTATAGGGGTTCATCTCCCCTCCCCCGGTAGGGGCACCCCACACCCAGTAGTATAGGGGTTCATCTCCCGCTACAACACCAGTAGTATAGGGGTTCATCTCCGCTACAACCCCAGTAGTATAGGGGTTCATCTCCGCCCCCCGGTAGGGGCACCCCACACCCAGTAGTATAGGGGTTCATCTCCTCTACAACCCCAGTAGTATAGGGGTTCATCTCCCTCCCCCGGTAGGGGCACCCCACACCCCAGTAGTATAGGGGTTCATCTCCTCTACAACCCCAGTAGTATAGGGGTTCATCTCCGCTACAACCCCAGTAGTATAGGGGTTCATCTCCCGCTACAACCCCAGTAGTATAGGGGTTCATCTCCCCTACAACCCCAGTAGTATAGGGGTTCATCTCCCCTACAACCCCAGTAGTATAGGGGTTCATCTCCGCTACAACCCCAGTAGTATAGGGGTTCATCTCCGCTACAACCCCAGTAGTATAGGGGTTCATCTCCGCTACAACCCCAGTAGTATAGGGGTTCATCTCCGCTACAACACCAGTAGTATAGGGGTTCATCTCCTCTACAACACCAGTAGTATAGGGGTTCATCTCCTCTACAACACCAGTAGTATAGGGGTTCATCTCCTCTACAACACCAGTAGTATAGGGGTTCATCTCCTCTACAACACCAGTAGTATAGGGGTTCATCTCCGCTACAACCCCAGTAGTATAGGGGTTCATCTCCGCTACAACCCCAGTAGTATAGGGGTTCATCTCCGCTACAACACCAGTAGTATAGGGGTTCATCTCCCCTACAACACCAGTAGTATAGGGGTTCATCTCCCCTACAACACCAGTAGTATAGGGGTTCATCTCCCCTACAACACCAGTAGTATAGGGGTCCATCTCCCCTACAACCCCAGTAGTATAGGGGTCCATCTCCCCTACAACCCCAGTAGTATAGGGGTCCATCTCCCCTACAACCCCAGTAGTATAGGGGTTCATCTCCCCTACAACCCCAGTAGTATAGGGGTTCATCTCCCCTACAACCCCAGTAGTATAGGGGTTCATCTCCCCTACAACCCCAGTAGTATAGGGGTTCATCTCCCCTACAACCCCAGTAGTATAGGGGTTCATCTCCGCTACAACCCCAGTAGTATAGGGGTTCATCTCCGCTACAACCCCAGTAGTATAGGGGTTCATCTCCGCTACAACCCCAGTAGTATAGGGGTTCATCTCCGCTACAACACCAGTAGTATAGGGGTTCATCTCCGCTACAACACCAGTAGTATAGGGGTTCATCTCCGCTACAACACCAGTAGTATAGGGGTTCATCTCCGCTACAACACCAGTAGTATAGGGGTTCATCTCCTCTACAACACCAGTAGTATAGGGGTTCATCTCCTCCACAACACCAGTAGTATAGGGGTTCATCTCCTCTACAACACCAGTAGTATAGGGGTTCATCTCCTCTACAACACCAGTAGTATAGGGGTTCATCTCCTCTACAACACCAGTAGTATAGGGGTTCATCTCCTCCACAACACCAGTAGTATAGGGGTTCATCTCCTCTACAACACTTGAGTGTTATAGGGGTTATGGGCCCACTATGGTAGGGAGGAGGCACGTCAAATTACCCAATAATAACAACATGGATGTGATTTAACGTCATGGCTTGGGTCTTCCTCTGAAAGACTGCCCCTATTGACTACAACCACAAGGTGTGATCACCACAATCAATGAAGACAACACTGCCCAAGCAGCAACCCAGAAACATTTCTGAAAAATGAACCATCAATAATTAACTCAGTCAAATGGGTATTACAGTTTTTATGAAGACAGAAGCCTAGTGCATTAGTTTCTCCATGTTTGCCAGAAGACTGTTCAGCGCTGTCAGTTTTATATTTAAGTGGCATGGGTCGGTTTGTCCCACTAGACCTGTTCCAAAAAATCTACACATTTTTTCCAGGCTGAGTAAAGTGTCATTAGAGAGCGGGATCTGAATGCAGAGCACTCCTAGTGGGACATCATCAGACAGAAACAGATTTCACAGAAACTCTCATCTGTTCCAAGAATTAGAAAACATTTTCGGAAAGCCAGTCAACTCATCTATAGAGTACGATGAGGAGTTTTCAATACAGCTTTAAACTCTTCACATAACTCAGGTTTTAAAGCTGCTTCTCAAATACACCCCTGATTTACTACGTTTCACTTAACCTGTTATGGCTAGGGGGCAGTATTTTCACGGCTGGATAAAAAACGTACCCGATTTAATCTGGTTAATACTCCTGCCCAGTAACTAGAATATGCATATAATTATTGGCTTTGGATAGAAAACACTCCAAAGTTTCTAAAACTGTTTGAATGGTGTCTGTGAGTATAACAGAACTCAAATGGCAGGTCAAAACCTGAGAGATTCCTTTACAGGAAGTGGCCTGTCTGACCATTTCTTGAACTTCTTTGCCATCTCTATCTTTTACAAAGGATATCTGCTCTAACGTGACACTTCCTACGTCTTCCATGGGCGCTCAGAGCCCGGGAAAAACCTGAATGTCGTCATCCCAGCCCCAGGCTGAAACACATTATCGCCTTTCAAGTGGCCGATCAAGGGACTGTGGGCTTAGGCGAGTGCCCTGGCCGCCCCCGTCTTTGTGATTTTTCCTCTGTTTGCCGAAAAGGAGATTCCCGGTCGGAATATTATCGCTTTTTTACAAGATTGCATAAAAATTGATTTTAAACAGCGGTTGACATGCTTCGAAGTACGGTAATGGAATATTTAGAATTTTTTTGTCACGAATTGCGCCATGCGCACGACCCTGATTTACCATTTCGGATAGTGTCTGGGACGCACGAACAAAACGCCGCTATTCGGATATAACGATGGATTATTTTGGACCAAACCAACATTTGTTATTGAAGTAGCAGTCCTGGGAGTGCATTCTGACGAAGACAACAAAAGGTAATCAAACTTTTATAATAGTAAATCTGATTTTGGTGAAGGCTAAACTTGCCGGGTGTCTAAATAGCTAGCCCGTGATGGCTGGGCTATGTACTTAGAATATTGCAAAATGTGCTTTCACCAAAAAGCTATTTTAAAATCGGACATATCGAGTGCATAGAGGAGTTCTGTATCTATAATTCTTAAAATAATTGTTATGCTTTTTGTGAACGTTTATCGTGAGTAATTTAGTAAATTGTTAGCAAATTCCCCGGAAGTTTGCGGGGGGTATGCTAGTTCTGAACGTCACATGCTAATGTAAAAAGCTGGTTTTTGATATAAATATGAACTTGATTGAACAAAACATGCATGTATTGTATAACATAATGTCCTAGGTGTGTCATCTGATGAAGATCATCAAAGGTTAGTGCTGCATTTAGCTGTCTTCTGGGTTTTTGTGACATTATATGCTAGCTTGAAAAATGGGTGTCTGATTATTTCTGGCTTGGTACTCTGCTGACATAATCTAATGTTTTGCTTTCGCTGTAAAGCCTTTTTGAAATCGGACAGTGTGGTTAGATAAAGGAGAGTCTTGTCTTTAAAATGCTGTGAAATAGTCATATGTTTGAAAAATTGAAGTTTTTGTATTTTTGAGGAATTTGTAATTCGCGCCACGCCTATCATTGGATATTGGAGCAGGTGTTCCGCTAGCGGAACGTCTAGATGTAAGAGGTTAATCTTAATCCAGAAGAAGTTAGAGGTTCTCAAATCAGTTTTCTAGGCTGCTGTGGAGTTTGCGGTTTGTCTATCTACTGATACACTACCATAACCCACGTGAGAGTTTCTGCATTAGCCAACTCATTTCTGCTAACTCAGCAATAACAGGCTGGCATCCAGGCCAACACTAGACATTTCAGTGCAGAATGGAACACTAACCAGGACCACGATGTCCTTCATGTGGTCAAACTCCTCTGGGTGGAGGAAGGAGGTGAACTCTTCTCTATCAGCTGCCAGGTCTCCATCCAGATCAGCTGTTTGAAATCTCCTCTCGTCCCTGGGCAGCATCTTCTTAAAGCTGAACTGGTCTGTGGCCTCTTCAAACTCCTCTGGGTTAGCTTGGAGGAAAGACAAACAACTGTAGTAGAGCTGCTGGCTTAAATAACTAGGTTGGTCATGAATCTGGATGGAAGGTGTGATATTGTTAGCTGTCACACATGAGAGAGGAGAGAGGGGCCATGGGTCGGCCAACCAGAGAGGGGCCATGGGTCGGCCAACCAGAGAGGGGCCATGGGTCGGCCAACCAGAGAGGGGCCATGGGTCGGCCAACCAGAGAGGGGCCATGGGTCGGCCAACCAGAGAGGAGAGAGGGGCCATGGGTCGGCCAACCAGAGAGGAGAGAGGGGCCATGGGTCGGCCAACCAGAGAGGAGAGAGGGGCCATGGGTCGGCCAACCAGAGAGGAGAGAGGGGCCACAGGTCGGTCAACCAGAGAGGAGAGAGGGGCTATGGGTCGGTCAACCAGAGAGGAGAGAGGGGCTATGGGTCGGCCAACCAGAGAGGAGAGAGGGGCCACAGGTCGGTCAACCAGAGAGGAGAGAGGGGCTATGGGTCGGTCAACCAGAGAGGAGAGAGGGGCTATGGGTCGGCCAACCAGAGAGGAGAGAGGGGCCATGGGTCGGCCAACCAGAGAGGAGAGAGGGGCCATGGGTCGGCCAACCAGAGAGGAGAGAGGGGCTATGGGTCGGACAACCAGAGAGGAGAGAGGGGCCATGGGTCGGACAAGCAGAGAGGAGAGAGGTGAGGATTTGCTTGAATCCTTAGTCATATCATATCTGACAGAACATGTCATAAGCAGGTCATATCATATCTGACAGAACATGTCATAAGCAGGTCATATCATATCTGACAGAACATGTCATAAGCAGGTCATATCATATCTGACAGAACATGTCATAAGCAGGTCATATCATATCTGACAGAACATGTCATAAGCAGGTCATATCATATCTGACAGAACATGTCATAAGCAGGTCATATCATATCTGACAGAACATGTCATAAGCAGGTCATATCATATCTGACAGAACATGTCATAAGCAGGTCATATCATATCTGACAGAACATGTCATAAGCAGGTCATATCATATCTGACAGAACATGTCATAAGCAGGTCATATCATATCTGACAGAACATGTCATAAGCAGGTCATATCATATCTGACAGAACATGTCATAAGCAGGTCATATCATATCTGACAGAACATGTCATAAGCAGGTCATATCATATCTGACAGAACATGTCATAAGCAGGTCATATCATATCTGACAGAACATGTCATAAGCAGGTCATATCATATCTTACACAGGTAGTAGCCATAGGTAGCCTGCTTGTACTCATCCCACGAGATCTTGTTGTCTTTGTTGAGGTCGTAATCCGTCCACACCTTGGCCACGTTCTCATAGACGTAACGCTTCTGCACCCGCTTGATCCAGGCCTTCAGTTCAGTGATGGTGACATAGCCATCTCCATCACTGTCTATCCGGTCCACTATCTTACTGTGGGATACAGAGGACACAAACAGTACTATAGTCTATCATTCATTTCCTTTCATTATAATGCATAGCCATACATAGATGCAGTTTAATATAACGGGCCATATATTTCCTTTAGAAAAAGAAACAGAGACATGAGTTGATGTCTTCAGTGACATAAGTAAGCAGTTATTCTAGCAACACAACACTATCAGTTTATACATAGTCAGCCAGCCATGAGAGAATAAAAACCTATTGAGTTACATGTTTGCTTTGGGAGGAACTTGTGCCTAAATAATATTGAGAGTCTGTTCTATTTAGGAAGTTAGTTTTCCACCAACTAGAGTAAACGGGTTTATATCCATCTTGGTTGCCACGTTGTGATGTTAAGAGGGTCCTCCCACTCAACGCCATTCAGGAAAGGGAATTCTCAGGGAGAAGCCCAACCACACAACCTACGCCCATTTCAGCCAACGTGTGTAACATAGAGCCAACATGTCATCTGAGCAGTGGTAAAGATGAAACGGAACCACAGGAAGCAGGACAGGTCTCTCTATGAAAGAGCACACCGAGACAGTGTAGTTGACACGTTCCACGGGTTCCAACACACATTTAAAACCCACGAACAACATTCTGTCCGTGGTTCTCAACTTTTATCCAACTCTCTCAACACCACAAAACTTCCTCTTGCTTCTTTAATGCATTATCCATAATTAAGAACTACACTCTGCAATTATAATATGACCGGGGAATGTGTGCGAGCGAATAGCACTCGCTCTACATTTAAAAGCGTAATAATGCACCGTTATATCATGCGGGTCTGCTGGCATGCAAATGTCTCAGGCACCACTTGGGCGAGTTGTGAAATTTTAATAACCCAAAGCCAAGAGAACACGAAATACATTAACAGGAATATGCGACTATTGTGACCCACATCTTTGGAGATGTGTGACAATAGCCCACATTACGCACAAGAGGTTGGTTGCGTCACCATCGCCTGCGCTCCAGATATAGACCCTCGCGACGCAACGACACCAACGTCAAGCGTTATCAGAGAATAATGGAACTGAGGAGAACCGAATAAACTGTCATCTTTCAACTACTTTTGAACTTTAGTGACCCTGCATTGTATCACGTGTATCTCTAGTCTTTTCAGGGGAACCTTACCCAAGCCTGTCTTTGCTCTCCTCCGGGGTAAGCTGGTCGAAGGTAGTAGCGTCCTCCTTTCCCAGAAAGGCCTCATGATCGAATTGGAAGCTCTGGTTGTCTTCGTTGGCTTGCTTAATGAGTTCTAACGGGTCGTGGTGGACGCGCTCTTTTCTTAGCGTTGGTTTACCGAGCACTACACAAGAGCAGAGGAGCAGAACGCACACGTAGCTGTACACGTCCATCATTGGGTGTTTGGAGACAGACCTGCTGTTGCGGAGTGAGCCGTATTTAGCCCGCTGCTACAAATGTAGCCAATTTGTTACAAGTCTGCTGAGGCGAAATAAAACAACAGCGCAAGCTGGCTACTTTCTTACTTTGAGGAGCGCAACAATGTTGCTGAAACGCGGCATCCAAGCGTCAAGTCTTGCACTAAACTCTATGTGCATTTAAATACATTACACGGGTCACTTCAGACCAGTACAGCCCGCCCCAGGTCGTATTTTCGTTTCAAACATGCCCGGCTGGTTACCACGGGACACCACAGAGCTCAACCTAGCGAGGTTGCTTCCTATTTCACGTACAACCATTCACATATTCGCTTTCAGCGCTGGTTCAGCCTCACTCATTGTTAGTGTCTCTGCCATTGGTCCACGGGCTGTCTGTAACACGAGATGACTATGGGCGCCACGTTGCAAGATGACACGTAAACCTGCCGTAGAACTCTCACGCATTTTTTGAGGGTCTGACAAAAATAGTTGTGTCCCTCCTTAATCACTTTGTTGTCTCCCTGTTTTACTGATATGGGTATGTTTATGTTCTCTCTCACTCTCTCAATTTTCAATTGAATTCAATTGTATCTCTCTCTCTCTGTGTGTGTGTGTGTGTGTGTGTGTGTGTGTGTGTGTGTGTGTGTGTGTGTGTGTGTGTGTGTGTGTGTTTTCTTCAGAATATATTAGACTATTGATTTAACATAACAAATGCACAAACAGCAGAAGTCCACAAAGCAGGATACCATACCCATCATATTTGACACTTGTAGGGGCCCCGGTCTTTAGCTGAAGACAGCATTAAAACAGCTCATGGTTATTATCATGACAGGCATTGAGACATAGATAGGACAAATAGCATCATATTATTATTATTTCACATTTACATTTCAGTCATTTAGCAGACACTTATCCAGAGTGACTTACAGTAGTGAGAGAATACATTCTTTTTTGTACTTTTTGTATTTCAATATGTTTTAACATGCAATAGGAGAGTCTGTGTACCCTGGAAACAACTCGCTGACAGCTCCTCCCTAATCTCCATTTGTAGGGAGGAGAACATTTATTTTGTCATTCAGCATTAGCATAATAAGCCCA
>NC_138316.1:39577500-39580000 GCF_965601325.2 Salmo salar
AGATGAGGGAGAGTGAGAGAGTGAGGGGGAGATGAGGGAGAGTGAGAGAGAGAGGGGGAGATGAGGGAGAGTGAGAGAGAGAGGGGGGAGATGAGGGAGAGTGAGAGAGGGAGGGGGAGATGGAGGGAGAGGTGAGAGAGAGAGGGGGAGATGGAGGGAGAGTGAGAGAGGGAGATGGAGGGACAGTGAGAGAGGGGGGGAGATGGAGGGAGAGTGAGTGAGTGAGTGAGTGAGTGAGTGAGTGAGTGAGTGAGTGAGTGAGTGAGTGAGTGAGTGAGGTGATGTGAGTGAGTGAGTGAGCTGAGTGAGTGAGTGAGTGAGTGAGTGAGGGGGAGATGAGGGAGAGTGAGAGAGAGAGGGGGAGATGATGGAGAGTAAGAGAGAGAGGTTGAGATGAAGGGAGAGTGAGAGAGAGAGGGGGAGATGGAGGGAGAGGTGAGAGAGAGTAAGAGCGGGGGAGATGGAGGGACAGTGAGAGAGAGAGAGAGCGGGGGAGATGGAGGGACAGTAAGAGAGAGAGAGGGGGGAGATGGAGGGAGAGTGAGAGAGAGAGAGGGGGAGATGAGGGAGAGTGAGAGAGAGAGGGGGGAGATGAGGAGAGAGTGAGAGAGAGAGGGGGAGATGGAGGGAGAGTGAGAGAGAGAGGGGGAGATGGAAGGGAGAGTGAGAGAGGGAGATGGAGGGACAGTGAGAGAGGGGGGGAGATGGAGGGAGAGTGAGTGAGTGAGTGAGTGAGTGGAGTGAAGTGAGTGAGTGAGTGAGTGAGTGAGTGAGTGAGTATGTGAGTGAGGGAGGGGGGAGATGAGGGAGAGTGAGAGAGAGAGAGGGGGGAGATGATGGAGGAGTATTAGAGAGAGGTTGAGATGAGGGAGAGTGAGAGAGAGAGGGGGAGATGGAGGGAGAGTGAGAGAGAGTAAGAGCGGGGGGAGATGGAGGGACAGTGAGAGAGAGAGAGAGCGGGGGAGATGGAGGGACAGTAAGAGAGAGAGGGGGAGATGGAGGGAGAGTGAGAGAGAGAGAGGGGGAGATGGAGGGAGAGTGAGAGAGAGAGAGAGAGCGAGAGTGAGAGAGAGAGGGGGATGGAGGGAGAGTGAGTGTGAAAGTGAGAGTGAGAGAGAGAGAGAGAGAGAGAGAGGGGGGGACATGGAGGGAGAGTGAGAGAGGGAGAGAGGGAGATGGAGGGAGAGTGAGAGTGAGAGAGAGAGAGAGAGAGAGAGGGAGATGGAGGGAGAGTGAGTGTGAGAGTGAGAGTGAGAGAGAGAGAGGTGGGAGATGGAGGGAGAGTGAGAGAGAGAGAGGGGGAGATGGAGGGAGAGTGAGTGTGAGTGAGTGTGAGTGAGTGAGTGAGTGAGTGAGTGAGGGAGTGAGTGAGTGTGAGAGAGAGAGAGGGGGAGATGAGGGAGAGTGTGAGAGAGAGGGGGAGATGAGGGAGAGTGAGAGAGAGGGGGAGATGGAGGGGGAGAGAGAGGGAGATGGAGGGACAGTGAGAGAGAGAGAGGGAGATGGAGGGACAGTGAGAGAGAGAGAGGGGGAGATGGAGGGACAGTGAGAGAGAGAGAGAGAGAGGGAGATGGAAGGACAGTGAGAGAGAGAGAAGAGAGGGGGAGATGGAGGGAGAGAGAGAGAGAGAGAGGGGGGAGATGGAGGGAGAGTGAGAGAGAGAAGGAGAGAGGGAGATGGAGGGAGAGTGAGAGTGATAGTGAGAGAGAGTCAAAGTGAGAGAGAGAGAGGGGGGAGATGGAGGGAGAGTGAGAGAGAGAGAGAGAGAGAGAGAGAGAGAGGGGAGATGGAGGGAGAGTGAGAGAGAGGGAGATGGAGGGACAGTGAGAGAGAGAGAGAGGGAGATGGAGGGGAGAGTGAGAGAGAGAGAGAGAGAGAGAGAGGAGATGGAGGGAGAGAAGAAAGAAAGGGAAGAGAGAGAGAGATGGGAGGGAGATGGAGGGAGATTGAGAGAGAGAGAGAGAGAGAGAGAGGGAGATGGAGGGAGAGTGAGAGGGAGATGGAGGGAGTGTGAGAGAGAGAGAGACGAGAGAGAGGGAGATGGAGGGAGAGTGAGAGAGAGAGGGGGAGATGAGGGAGAGTGAGAGAGAGAGGGGGGAGATGGAGGGAGAGTGAGAGAGGGAGAGAGGTAGATGGAGGGACAGTGAGAGAGAGAGAGGTAGATGGAGGGACAGTGAGAGAGAGAGGGTAGGGAGATGGAGGGACAGTGAGAGTGAGAGGAGAGGGGGGAGATGGAGGGAGAGTGAGAGAGAGAGAGGGGGAGGTGGAGGGGAGAGAGAGAGAGAGAGAGGGGGGGGAGATGGAGGGAGAGTGAGAGAGAGAGGGAGATGGAGGGAGATGGAGGGAGAGTGAGAGTGAGAGAGAGGGAAAGTGAGAGAGAGAGAGGGGGAGATGGAGGGAGGAGTGAGAGAGATGAGAGAGAGAGGGGGAGATGGAGGGGAGAGTTGAGAGAGGGAGAGAGGGAGATGGAGGGAGAGTGAGAGAGAGGAGAGGGGAGATG
>NC_138316.1:39585000-39602500 GCF_965601325.2 Salmo salar
GAGAGAGGGAGATGGAGGGAGATTGAGAGAGAGAGAGAGAGAGAGGGAGATGGAGGGAGAGTGAGAGAGAGAGAGGGAGATAGAGTGAGAGAGAGAGGGAGATGGAGGGAGAGTGAGAGAGAGAGAGATGGAGAGAGAGAGAGGGAGATGGAGGGAGAGTGAGAGAGAGAGGGAGAGAGAGAGAGAGAGAGAGAGAGGGAGATGGAGGGTAAGTGAGAGAGTGAGAGAGGGAGATGGAGGGAGAGTGAGAGAGTGAGAGAGAGAGAGAGAGAGAGATGGAGGGAGAGTGAGAGAGGGAGATGGAGGGACAGTGAGAGAGAGAGAGAGAGGGGGAGATGGAGAGTGAGTGAGGTGAGTGAGTGAGTGAGTGAGTGAGTGAGTGAGTGAGTGAGTGAGTGAGTGAGTGAGTGAGTGAGTGAGTGAGTGAGGAGAGAGAGAGGGGGAGATGAGGGAGAGTAAGAGAGAGAGGGGGAGATTAGGGAGAGTAAGGGAGAGAGATGGAGGGACAGTGAGGAGAGAGTGAGAGAGGGAGAGGGAGATGAGGGAGAGTGAGAGAGAGAGGGGGAGATGAGGAAGAGTGAGAGAGGGAGAGAGGGAGATGGAGGGAGAGGGAGAGAGGGGAGAGAGGGAGATGGAGGGACAGTGAGAGAGAGAGGAGGGGGAGATGCAGGGAGAGTGAGTGAGTGAGTGATGTGAGTGTCGTGATGTGAGGTGAGTGATGTGAGTGAGTGGAGTGAGTGAGTGAGTGAGTGAGTGAGTGAGTGAGTGAGTGAGTGAGTGAGTGAGTGAGTGAGGAGTGAGTGAGTGAGGGGGAGATGAGGGAGAGTGAGAGAGAGAGGGGGAGATGAGGGAGAGTGAGAGAGAGAGGGGGAGATGAGGGAGAGTGTGAGAGAGAAGAGATGGGGAGATGAGGGAGAGTGAGAGAGAGAGGGGGAGATGAAGGGAGAGTGAGAGAGGGAGAGAGGTTAGATGGAGGGACAGTGAGAGAAAGAGAGAGGTAGATGGAGGGACAGTGAGAGAGAGGGAGAGAGAGAGAGGGAGATGGAGGGTGAGAGTGAGAGTGAGGAGAGAGGGGGAGATGGAGGGGAGAGTGAGAGTGAGAGTGAGAGAGAGGGGGAGATGGAGGGAGATGAGAGAGAGAGAGGGAGAGATGGAGGGAGAGTGAGAGAGAGAGAGGGGGAGATGGAGGGAGAGAGAGAGAGAGAGAGAGAGAGAGAGACAGAGAGAGAGAGAGAGAGGGAGAGTGAGAGACAGAGGGAGAGTGAGAGAGTGAGAGAGGGAGATGGAGGGAGAGTGAGAGTGAGAGAGAGAGAGGAGATGGAGGGAGTGAGAGTGAGAGAGAGAGGGAGATGGAGGGAGAGTGAGAGTGAGAGTGAGGAGAGAGAGGAGATGGGAGATGGAGGGAGAGTGAGTGTGAGAGTGAGAGGGAGATGGAGGAGAGTGAGTGAGAGTGAGAGAGAGAGTAGAGAGAGAGGGGGAGATGGAGTGTGAGAGAGAGGGGGAGATGAGGGGGGAGAGTGAGAGAGAGAGGGGGGAGATGGAGTGAGAGTGAGAGAGAGGAGGGGGAGATGGAGTGAGAGGGAGAGAGAGAGAGGGGGAGATGGAGTGAGAGAGAGAGAGAGGGGGAGATGGAGTGAGAGAGAGAGAGGGAGATGGAGTGAGAGTGAGGTGAGAGTGAGTGAGAGGTGGAGAGTGAGAGTGAGAGAGAGTGAGTGAGAGAGTGAGAGAGAAGTGAGAAGAGAGAGAGAGAGAGATGAGAGAGAGAGAGAGAGAGAGAGAGAGTGAGAGAGTGAGAGAGAGAGCCCTAATACTGAATCTCAGAAGTGAAAATAATGGAGTTCCGAAAAAAGGTCCAGCAGTCAGGACCAACAAAGACACATTATATCTAGACAACGTTGTCCCTAGAAGCACACAAAGAACAATACCTACCTCGGACTAAACATCACAATTAGGATCTGGATAAATCAGTTACAGAGCCCATTGCCCCTCTATGGTTGTGAGGTCTGGGGTTCACTCACCAACCAACAATTCCCAAAATGGGACCAACATCCAGGTCAGACTGCAGAATTCTGCAAAAATAGACTTTGTGTTCAGTGCAAAACCCCAAACAATGTATGCAGAGCAGAACGAGGACTATACCGGGTAGTTATCAACATCCAGACAAGAGCTGTTCGATTCTACAACCACCTAAAAGAAGAGATGCCCACACATTCCACCACAAAGCCCTCAGAGAGATGAACCTAAAGAAGAGTCCCCTCAGCCAGCTGGTCATGGGGCTCTGTTCACAAACACAGACCCCACAGAACCCTCAGCTACAGAGAGATGAACCTAGAGAAGAGTCCCCTCAGCCAGCTGGTCATGGGCGCTCTGTTCAGCAAACACAGACCCCACAGAACCCCAGGACAGCACACACAATCAGGACCCAACCAAATGATGAACAAGAACACTGACACACCGTAAAGAATCAACCAGAGCAAATTGGAATGCTATCTGGCCTTAGAGAGTACACCGTGGCAGATACCTGACCACTGTGACTGACACAACAATTAACAAAATGATTGTACAGACTCAGTGAGCATAGCCTTGCTATTGAGATTAGGCCTGCCGTAGGCAGACCTGGCTCTCAAGAGAAAGACAGGCTATGTGCACACTGGCCCACAAAATGAGGTGGAAACTGAGCTGTACTGTACTTCCTAACCTCCTGCTAAATGTACAAACCACACTAGAGAGAGAGAGTGACTGTGAGAGAGAGAGTGAGAGAGAGAGGGAGAGTGACTGTGAGAGAGAGAGTGAGAGAGAGAGTTAGAGAGGGAGATGGAGGGAGAGTGAGAGAAAGAGAGGGGGAGATGGACAATTTAATCCATCAATCTAATTCAAATCAACTTCAATAAATTCAATTAAAACCCCTATTTTGAAATTGAATTCATTATACTACAACCCCAGACATCACCGATCTCTCCAGAACTGGCATTGGACGGTGAACATATAGCTCTGAGGAAACTGTAATTAGGAGAGTAACAATTACCCCGCAACAATCATGGCTGAACACTTCTGTACATTCAGGTGCAAGAGGAAGAGAGGGATGGAGGGATGGAGGGAGGGATGGGGGGAGGGATGGGGAGGGAGGGAGGGAGGGAGGGAGGGAGGGAGGGAGGGAGGGAGGGAGGGAGGGAGGGAGGGATGGGAGGGAGGGGAGGGAGGGATGGGGAGGGAGGGATGGTGAGGGAGGGATGGGGAGGGAGGAATGGAGGGATGGGGAGGGAGGGATGGATGGAGGGATGGTGAGGGAGGGAGAGATGGATGGGTGGCTTTCAACATGAATATTTCACATTTGGAGAAGGAGTGGGTGTTCAGCTAACCATGACATACACACACACACACACACACACACACACACACACACACACACACACACACACACACACACACACACACACACACACACACACAGCAGAAGGCCTTTGGTTAATGTGATTAACAAACGCTATGCTGTGAGACACAGGACATTAGTGTCCAGCAGTAATCCAGTTTTGCGGTTCCCTATCCTTGCCCCATGGCCCATAGCCTAGCTCTTCATCATCCCTGTGTGTGTCTGGATGGAGAAAGCTCTCCCAGACCCAGGGGACAGCTGGTTAGGATCATTTTGGCTCCCGAGTGGCGCAGCGGTCTAAGGCACTGCATTTCAGTGCTAGAGGCGTTCACTACAGACCTTGGTTCAATTCCAGGCTGTATCACAACAGGCTGTGATTGGGAGTCCCATAGGGCAGCGCACCAATTGGCCCCAATGGTCGTCCAGGTTAGGGTTTGGCCGCGGTAGGCTGTCATTGTAAATAAGAATTTGTTCTTAACTGACTTGCCCAGTTAAATAAAGGTTAAATACATGTTTTATTTGATTATTATTGTAAGTCTGGGGTTCATTTTCCAGGCCCAAGGGACTTCAGTGGTAGGTGATGCTGGTTTCCTTTTCTTGAAAGTAGATTTAATGTCTACCCAAACTGTAGTTACACTGTAGTTACCATGTATATACAAAAGGCTATGGAGGCCATTTCATGTAACTGACACCCCAGTCTATAACCATCTGGCTATCAAACCCAAATCATATACGTGACACAAAACTGCAATGGCCCACTGAGCTACAGACAAAGTTATTCATCTCAGGGAGAAGAGTTTTGACTAACACTTTTCCTGCTAGAGCCAACTCTGGAGTGGAGAGGCGACAAGACCTTACAAAAGAGGAATGGGATCTGACTGAACAGTCTAGGGAAAACCACCCCCCACTCTCTCACTGCGCCACCCCCGCCACCCACTCTCTCACCTGACCCACCCCCACTCTCTCACTGTGACCACCCCCCACTCTCTCACTGTGACCATCCCCACTCTCACTGCGACCACCCCCACTCTCTCACCTGTGACCACCCCACTCTCTCACTGTGACCACCCCCACTCTCTCTCACTGTGACCACCCCCACTCTCTCACTGTGACCACCCCACTCTCTCATCCACTCTACCAGTCCCCACTCTCTCACTGCGACCACCCCCACTCTCTCACTGTGACCACCCCCACTCTCTCACTGTGACCATCCCACTCTCTCACTGTGACCACCCCCACTCTCTCACTGTGACCATCCCCACTCTCTCACTGTGACCATCCCCACTCTCTCACTGCGACCACCCCCACTCTCTCACTGTGACCACCCCCACTCTCTCACTGGACCATCCCCACTCTCTTCACTGCGACCATCCCCCACTCTCTCACTGTGACCATCCCCCACTCTCTCACTGTGACCATCCCCACTCTCTCACTGCGACCACCCCCCACTCTCTCACTGTGACCATCCCCCACTCTCTCACTTGTGACCATCCCCACTCTCTCACTGCGACCACCCCCACTCTCTCACCTGCGACCACCCCCACTCTCTCACTGTGACCACCCCCCCACTCTCTCACTGCGACCATCCCCACTCTCTCACTGCGACCATCCCCACTCTCTCACTGTGACCATCCCCACTCTCTCACTGCGACCACCCCCACTCTCTCACTGCGACCACCCCCACTCTCTCACTGTGACCACCCCCACTCTCTCACTGTGACCATCCCCACTCTCTCACTGCGACCACCCCCACTCTCTCACTGTGACCATCCCCACTCTCTCACTGTGACCATCCCCACTCTCTCACTGTGACCATCCCCACTCTCTCACTGTGACCATCCCCACTCTCTCACTGTGACCATCCCCACTCTCATTGTGACCATCCCCACTCTCTCATTGTGACCATCCCCACTCTCTCATTGTGACCATCCCCACTCTCTCATTGCGACCGTCCCCACTCTCTCACTGTGACCATCCCCACTCTCTCACTGCGACCATCCCCACTCTCTCACTGTGACCATCCCCACTCTCTCACTGCGACCATCCCCACTCTCTCACTGCGACCATCCCCACTCTCTCACTGCGACCATCCCCACTCTCTCACTGCGACCATCCCCACTCTCTCACTGCGACCATCCCCACTCTCTCACTGCGACCACCCCCACTCTCTCACTGCGACCATCCCCACTCTCTCATTGTGACCATCCCCACTCTCTTACTCTGACCATCCCCACTCTCTCATTGTGACCATCTCCACCCTCTCACTATGAGGTCCCCCCCACATTTCCCTCCCTCTCTCTCTCCTGAGCTTTCCTATAGTAGCCTCCTAACAACACACTGCCTCAACCATTCCAGATCGATTAATAGACTTCTCAAGCCTGCCGCAGCAGAGAAAATAAACCTTTGCTCTCCTTTAATGACGTCTGTAAAGCGGAGGCAATCATGGTATCCCTCCCTTGACATTTCCACATTCTTGTCTGCTCCACTTACCAGAGACAAACGACCGGGAAACGGGCCGCTATAGAGATGAAGCCCCCCCCAGTCATTACGGCTGTCACCAGGGCCATTTCCATAGTGAAGAATCTGAAACAATAACCGACGCCGGGCCCTTTAATAACTGTTAAGGAATCGCATTTGGAAAATTGCATCGAAGCAATAACCTTTTTCTCCCTGTAATTAGATGACAGATAGGTCCCGCTTTTAATTAAGCCAGCGATTTATAGTGGAGCAGCCATACGTCAAAGTGCAGATTAGCGCCGCATAGTTCATGGAGCAACCTAAGCCAAATTTAAACAGAGTTGGTCTGGCAGTCAGTTGCACCTTCGACTGGCTTCTGCGCTCCGTGATGCATAGATGGTGTTAATCAATGTTACAGCACGTGGACAGCTAGCGTCTATTGGATAGGTTTTGAATGGGGGTCAACAACACGGGAAATAATGTCTGGAGAAGCATGTTAACGGGTGTGTGTTCATGTGTGTGTACGTGAGCGCGCACCACTTCCAGCAATAAATTGACATGTGGGCAACCGTAGGACCATGTTTTAGTGGTTTCAATACATGTGGCAATTTATCTGCACTTTATAATGGGTCATTATGAAGACCATTTAAAGAAGAGTAAGTGTTGTTATACATAGTGGAGACCACCCATTCATTTCCCTGTCATCTGTCTATTAACACTCATAAGGAGACAAGCAGGGATCTACATTATCCAAACATTAAGCAAGGATCTACATTATCCAAACATTAAGCAAGCATCTACATTATCCAAACATTAAGCAAGGATCTACATTATCCAAACATTAAGCAAGCATCACATTATCCAAACATTAAGCAAGGATCTACATTATCCAAACATTAAGCAAGGATCTACATTATCCAAACATTAAACATAGAATGGAGTGGAATTGAATAGGACTTCTTGTTATATGCTAGCCTCCTAGACTTTCTTCAGCCATTATACAGATTGGCATTCATTGTCTAGTTTTAGGAAGAACTGTTCATTCTCTTCTTTGCAGCCTTCTGGCAATTCATTAAAGAGATTCTACAGTAAAATTCTACAGTAAAATGTAAAATGTAAATGTACTTTTGTATACTTTTTAACCAGTAGTTCTGAAAGTAGGGCTCATGAGGCAAGAGTGGTCCCCGGAAATTGCATACTAAGTCACATATGTGCAGATATGTTCCCCACATCATCGCTCTCTCTCTCCCTCTGCTATGTGTGCATCTTGCTAGCTGTCACTCAAATGGCTAAAGCTCATTGGCTAGAACTCGAATTGCTAGGGGGCTGGCCCACGTGGTAGGAAATGTATGGAAAATGGCTCAGCACAGGTTCCAGAAAAAAACGAGGTATTTTGTGGCTAATTGAGGTGAGGCAGTAATTCTGCTCATAGATTATGCATGTATAAACTACACATTGACACATCCAGCCCAAAGTGGGAGGTTTACAAAATACTTAGCAGTTGCAGAAGTTTCGGGGGACGTCTTTAATTTAACAAACATGTCCAGTGTGAATGTAAATAAAGGTGTCATATCTCTGATGCATAATTAATGACATCAAAACACAGACACCTGGGATGTGTTGCTGATTTCATCTGTATTATTCAGTGTTGTGGTGGTACAAAGACATGACACACACACACACACACACACACACACACACACACACACACACACACACACACACACACACACACACACACACACACACACACACACACACACACACACACACACACACACACACACAAGCTCCCAATAGCTGCGATCAACAGCAGACTGCACCAAACCTGTCCTTCAGACGATGCCATAAACTGAATGAACATGGTGAAATGAACCACATGAAGAGAATACTCCCGAGCCACCACACTACACAGCCCCCACCAACATGTCCCTCTGCTCTGAGCCAATGGGCATGAAGAGAATACTCCCGAGCCACCACACTACACAGCCCCCACCAACATGTCCCTCTGCTCTGAGCCAATGGGCATGAAGAGCTGCTGATTTCCTCGCCTGTGTTTACCTACCATACCAACAACCACATCTGCTGCAGCCTAGATGTCATAATACGTGTATGTAGGTGGCAGGGAAGATCGGTGCAGGAGAAACCAAAGTGGTTCAAAATGGAGTATTTATTAAAGAAAACAAACTCCAAACCAACATACTAAATAATCCGGGTAAAAATAACCCGTCGCACACCGATACATAATCAACACGTACATAACATAACAAACAATCACCGACAAGGATATGAGGGGAAACAGAGGGTTAAATACACAACATGTAATTACTGGGGTAAGAAACAGGTGTGTAAAGAGACCAGACAAAACCAATGGAAAATGAAAAACTGATCAATGGTGGCTGGAAGACCGGTGACGTCGACCGCCGAGCACCACCCGAACAAGGAGGGCATCGAAGTCGTGACACAGGAAGGCTGTATGTGTGGGTGTGTGTGTGTGTGTGTATGTGTGGTGTGTGTGTGTGTGTGTGGTGTGTGTGTGTGTGTGTGTGTGTGTGTGTGTGTGTGTGTGTGTGTGTGTGTGTGTGTGTGTGTGTGTGTCTCTCCATCCCCTCCTCTATCCCTCCACCCCCCTCTATCCCTCCTTCCCCTCCTCTATCTCTCCATCCCCTCCTCTATCTCTCCATCCCCTCCTCTATCCCTCCATCCCCTCCTCTATCCCTCCATCCCCCTCTATCTCTCCATCCCCTCCTCTATCTCTCCATCCCATACTCTATCCCTCCATCCCCTCCTCTATCCCTCCATCCCCTCCTCTATCTCTCCATCCCCTCCTCTATCCCTCCACCCCCCTCTATCCCTCCTTCCCCTCCTCTATCTCTCCATCCCCTCCTCTATCTCTCCATCCCCTCCTCTATCCCTCCATCCCCTCCTCTATCCCTCCATCCCCCTCTATCTCTCCATCCCCTCCTCTATCTCTCCATCCCATACTCTATCCCTCCATCCCCTCCTCTATCCCTCCATCCCCTCCTCTATCTCTCCATCCCCTCCTCTATCCCTCCATCCCCTCCTCTATCTCTCCATCCCCTCCTCTATCCCTCCATCCCCTCCTCTATCTCTCCATCCCCTCCTCTATCTCTCCATCCCCTCCTCTATCCCTCCATCCCCTCCTCTATCTCTCCATCCCCTCCTCTATCTCTCCATCCCCTCCTCTATCTCCCTATCCCCTCCTCTATCTCTCCATCCCCTCCTCTATCCCTCCATCCCCTCCTCTATCCCTCCATCCCCTCCTCTATCCCTCCATCCCCTCCTCTATCTCTCCATCCCCTCCTCTATCTCTCCATCCCCTCCTCTATCCCTCCATCCCCTCCTCTATCCCTCCATCCCCCTCTATCTCTCCATCCCCTCCTCTATCTCTCCATCCCCTCCTCTATCCCTCCACCACCCTCTATCCCTCCATCCCCTCCTCTATCTCTCCATCCCCTCCTCTATCCCTCCATCCCCCTCTATCTCTCCATCCCTCCTCTATCTCTCCATCCCCTCCTCTATCCCTCCATCCCCTCCTCTATCCCTCCATCCCCTCCTCTATCTCTCCATCCCCTCCTCTATCTCTCCATCCCCTCCTCTATCTCTCCATCCCCTCCTCTATCTCTCCATCCCCTCCTCTATCCCTCCATCCCCTCCTCTATCTCTCCATCCACTCCTCTATCTCTCCATCCCCTCCTCTATCTCTCCATCCCCTCCTCTATCTCTCCATCCCCTCCTCTATCCCTCCATCCCCTCCTCTATCCCTCTATCCCCTCCTCTATCCCTCCATCCCCTCCTCTATCTCTCCATCCCCTCCTCTATCTCTCCATCCCCTCCTCTATCCCTCCATCCCCTCCTCTATCTCTCCATCCCCTCCTCTATCCCTCCATCCCCTCCTCTATCCCCTCATCCCCTCCTCTATTTCTCCATCTCCCCCTGTGTGTGTGTGTGTGTGTGTGTGTGTGTGTGTGTGTGTGTGTGTGTGTGTGTGTGTGTGTGTGTGTGTGTGTGTGTGTGTGTGTGTGTGTGTGTGTGTGTGTGTGTGTGTGTGTGTGTGTGTCCGTGTCCGTGTTTGTGTGTGCGTAAAGCATATTTAAGTGCATGTGTGATTGTGTGCTGCGTGTGTAACCCTCTCAAGGCTCACACTTTAATACGTCTATTCCTCTCTCCATCCCCTCCTCTATCCCTCCATCCCCTCCTCTATCTCTCCATCCCCTCCTCTATCCCTCCATCCCCTCCTCTATCTCTCCATCCCCTACTCTATCCCTCCATCCCCTCTATCCCTCCATCCCCTCCTCTATCCCTCCATCCCCTGCTCTATCGCTCCATCCCCTCCTCTATCCCTCCATCCCCTCTATCCCTCCATCCCCTCCTCTATCCCTCCATCCCCTCCTCTATCTCTCCATCCCCTCCTCTATCCCTCCATCCCCTCTATCCCTCCATCCCCTCCTCTATCCCTCCATTCCCTCCTCTATCTCTCCATCCCTTCCTCTATTTCTCCATCTCCCCTTCTATCCCTCCATCCCCTCCTCTATCTCTCCATCCCCTCCTCTATCCCTCCATCCCCTCATATATCTCTCCATCCCCTCCACTATCCCTCCATCCCCTCCTCTATCTCTCCATCCCTTCCTCTATTTCTCCATCTCCCCTTCTATCCCTCCATCCCCTCATCTATCTCTCCATCCCCTCCTCTATCCCTCCATCCCCTCCTCTATCCCTCCATCCCCTCCTCTATCTCTCCATCCCCTCCTCTATCCCTCCATCCCCTCCTCTATCTCTCCATCCCCTCCTCTATCTCTCCATCCCCTCCTCTTAGCCTCCATCCCCCCTCTCCCCCCCTCTCCATGCTCTGAATCATCCATGGATCGGACATAAAATGATGAAATGCCTGCAAAGGAAAAGTTGCCTGGTGCTAAATGCTAACCAGGGGCTAGTATGCTAGATGCTAAATGCTATCTCAGGGGCCCTGGCTGTGGCTGTGTAGTTGTGTCCCTCGTGGCTGCACTGATTTGTGGGTCATAGTGTGGGTGACATTATCCTCTGGTCCGTTGTGCCAGTCACTCGGCATTACTAGACGTCCCTCACACCTCGGCCATTTTCTGGTGTTTGTGTACTGAACCCACACACACAGACAAAGACAACGACACACACTCTGTTGCCCAAATGTTTGTACATACATACACCCAATCATAAACAGACATGTTTTCATCCCTCTCTCCTGTGGGGTTGGTTTTTCCCTCTCTGCTGTGGAGTTGGTTTTTCCCTCTCTGCTGTGGAGTTGGTTTTTCCCTCTCTGCTGTGGAGTTGGTTTTTCCCTCTCTGCTGTGGGGTTGGTTTTTCCCTCTCTGCTGTGGGGTTGGTTTTTCCCTCTCTGCTGTGGAGTTGGTTTTTCCCTCTCTGCTGTGGGGTTGGTTTTTCCCTCTCTGCTGTGGAGTTGGTTTCTCCCTCTCTGCTGTGGGGATGGTTTTTCCCTCTCTGCTGTGGGGTTGGTTTTTCCCTCTCTGCTGTGGGGTTGGTTTCTCCCTCTCTGCTGTGGGGTTGGTTTTTCCCTCTCTGCTGTGGGGTTGGTTTCTCCCTCTCTGCTGTGGGGTTGGTTTTTCCCTCTCTGCTGTGGAGTTGGTTTCTCCCTCTCTGCTGTGGGGATGGTTTTTCCCTCTCTGCTGTGGAGTTGGTTTCTCCCTCTCTGCTGTGGGGTTGGTTTCTCCCTCTCTGCTGTGGGGTTGGTTTTTCCCTCTCTGCTGTGGAGTTGTTTTTTCCCTCTCTGCTGTGGAGTTGGTTTCTCCCTCTCTGCTGTGGAGTTGGTTTTTCCCTCTCTGCTGTGGGGTTGGTTTTTCCCTCTCTGCTGTGGAGTTGGTTTCTCCCTCTCTGCTGTGGGGTTGGTTTCTCCCTCTCTGCTGTGGAGTTGGTTTTTCCCTCTCTGCTGTGGGGATGGTTTTTCCCTCTCTGCTGTGGAGTTGGTTTCTCCCTCTCTGCTGTGGGGTTGGTTTTTCCCTCTCTGCTGTGGGGTTGGTTTTTCCCTCTCTGCTGTGGGGTTGGTTTTTCCCTCTCTGCTGTGGGGTTGGTTTTTCCCTCTCTGCTGTGGAGTTGGTTTTTCCCTCTCTGCTGTGGGGTTGGATTTTCCCTCTCTGCTGTGGGGTTGGTTTTTTCCTCTCTGCTGTGGGGTTGGTTTTTCCCTCTCTGCTGTGGGGTTGGTTTTTCCCTCTCTGCTGTGGGGATGGTTTTTCCCTCTCTGCTGTGGGGTTGGTTTCTCCCTCTCTGCTGTGGAGTTGGTTTCTCCCTCTCTGCTGTGGAGTTGGTTTCTCCCTCTCTGCTGTGGAGTTGGTTTTTCCCTCTCTGCTGTGGGGATGGTTTCTCCCTCTCTGCTGTGGAGTTGGTTTCTCCCTCTCTGCTGTGGGGTTGGTTTTTCCCTCTCTGCTGTGGGGTTGGTTTTTCCCTCTCTGCTGTGGAGTTGGTTTTTCCCTCTCTGCTGTGGAGTTGGTTTTTCCCTCTCTGCTGTGGGGTTGGTTTTTCCCTCTCTGCTGTGGAGTTGGTTTTTCCCTCTCTGCTGTGGGGTTGGTTTCTCCCTCTCTGCTGTGGAGTTGGTTTTTCCCTCTCTGCTGTGGGGTTGGTTTCTCCCACTCTGCTGTGGAGTTGGTTTTTCCATCTCTGCTGTGGGGTTGGATTTTCCCTCTCTGCTGTGGAGTTGGTTTTTCCCTCTCTGCTGTGGGGTTGGTTTTTCCCTCTCTGCTGTGGAGTTGGTTTCTCCCTCTCTGCTGTGGAGTTGGTTTCTCCCTCTGTGCTGTGGAGTTGGTTTCTCCCTCTCTGCTGTGGGGTTGGTTTTTCCCTCTCTGCTGTGGGGTTGGATTTTCCCTCTCTGCTGTGGGGTTGGTTTTTCCCTCTCTGCTGTGGGGTTGGTTTTTCCCTCTCTGCTGTGGGGTTGGTTTTTCCCTCTCTGCTGTGGAGTTGGTTTCTCCCTCTCTGCTGTGGAGTTTGTTTCTCCCTCTCTGCTGTGGGGTTGGTTTTTCCCTCTCTGCTGTGGGGTTGGTTTCTCCCTCTCTGCTGTGGGGTTGGTTTTTCCCTCTCTGCTGTGGAGTTGGTTTCTCCCTCTCTGCTGTGGAGTTGGTTTCTCCCTCTCTGCTGTGGAGTTGGTTTCTCCCTCTCTGCTGTGGAGTTGGTTTTTCCCTCTCTGCTGTGGAGTTGGTTTCTCCCTCTCTGCTGTGGGGTTGGTTTTTCCCTCTCTGCTGTGGGGTTGGTTTTTCCCTCTCTGCTGTGGAGTTGGTTTCTCCCTCTCTGCTGTGGGGTTGGTTTTTCCCTCTCTGCTGTGGGGTTGGTTTTTCCCTCTCTGCTGTGTGGTTGGTTTTTGCACCTCTCTGCTGTGGGGTTGGTTTTTCCCTCTCTGCTGTGGAGTTGGTTTTTCCCTCTCTGCTGTGGAGTTGGTTTCTCCCTCTCTGCTGTGGAGTTGGTTTCTCCCTCTCTGCTGTGGGGTTGTTTTTTCCCTCTCTGCTGTGGGGTTGGTTTTTCCCTCTCTGCTGTGGGGTTGGTTTCTCCCTCTCTGCTGTGGGGTTGGTTTTTCCCTCTCTGCTGTGGAGTTGGTTTTTCCCTCTCTGCTGTGGGGTTGGTTTCTCCCTCTCTGCTGTGGGGTTGGTTTTTCCCTCTCTGCTGTGGGGTTGGATTTTCCCTCTCTGCTGTGGGGGTTGGTTTTTCCCTCTCTGCTGTGGAGTTGGTTTCTCCCTCTCTGCTGTGGAGTTGGTTTCTCCCTCTCTGCTGTGGGGTTGGTTTTTCCCTCTCTGCTGTGGAGTTGGTTTCTCCCTCTCTGCTGTGGAGTTGGTTTCTCCCTCTCTGCTGTGGAGTTGGTTTCTCCCTCTCTGCTGTGGGGTTGGTTTTTCCCTCTCTGCTGTGGGGTTGGTTTTTCCCTCTCTGCTGTGGAGTTGGTTTTTCCCTCTCTGCTGTGGGGTTGGTTTTTCCCTCTCTGCTGTGGGGTTGGTTTTTCCTTCTCTGCTGTGGGGTTGGTTTTTCCCTCCCTGCTGTGAGGTTGGTTTCTCCCTCTCTGCTGTGGAGTTGGTTTTTCCCTCTCTGCTGTGGAGTTGGTTTTTCCCTCTCTGCTGTGGGGTTGGTTTCTCCCTCTCTGCTCTGGAGTTGGTTTTTCCCTCTCTGCTGTGGGGTTGGTTTTTCCCTCTCTGCTGTGGGGTTGGTTTTTCCCTCTCTTCTGTGGGGTTGGTTTTTCCCTCTCTGCTGTGGAGTTGGTTTTTCCCTCTCTGCTGTGGAGTTGGTTTCTCCCTCTCTGCTGTGGGGTTGGTTTTTCCCTCTCTGCTGTGGGGTTGGTTTCTCACTCTCTGCTGTGGAGTTGGTTTCTCCCTCTCTGCTGTGGGGTTGGTTTCTCCCTCTCTGCTGTGGGGTTGGTTTCTCCCTCTCTGCTGTGGGGTTGGTTTTTCCCTCTCTGCTGTGGGGTTGGTTTCTCCCTCTCTGCTGTGGGGTTGGTTTTTCCCTCTCTGCTGTGGAGTTGGTTTCTCCCTCTCTGCTGTGGAGTTGGTTTCTCCCTCTCTGCTGTGGAGTTGGTTTCTCCCTCTCTGCTGTGGAGTTGGTTTTTCCCTCTCTGCTGTGGAGTTGGTTTCTCCCTCTCTGCTGTGGGGTTGGTTTTTCCCTCTCTGCTGTGGGGTTGGTTTTTCCCTCTCTGCTGTGGAGTTGGTTTCTCCCTCTCTGCTGTGGGGTTGGTTTTTCCCTCTCTGCTGTGGGGTTGGTTTTTCCCTCTCTGCTGTGTGGTTGGTTTTTGCACCTCTCTGCTGTGGGGTTGGTTTTTCCCTCTCTGCTGTGGAGTTGGTTTTTCCCTCTCTGCTGTGGAGTTGGTTTCTCCCTCTCTGCTGTGGAGTTGGTTTCTCCCTCTCTGCTGTGGAGTTGGTTTCTCCCTCTCTGCTGTGGAGTTGGTTTTTCCCTCTCTGCTGTGGAGTTGGTTTCTCCCTCTCTGCTGTGGGGTTGGTTTTTCCCTCTCTGCTGTGGGGTTGGTTTTTCCCTCTCTGCTGTGGAGTTGGTTTCTCCCTCTCTGCTGTGGGGTTGGTTTTTCCCTCTCTGCTGTGGGGTTGGTTTTTCCCTCTCTGCTGTGTGGTTGGTTTTTGCACCTCTCTGCTGTGGGGTTGGTTTTTCCCTCTCTGCTGTGGAGTTGGTTTTTCCCTCTCTGCTGTGGAGTTGGTTTCTCCCTCTCTGCTGTGGAGTTGGTTTCTCCCTCTCTGCTGTGGGGTTGTTTTTTCCCTCTCTGCTGTGGGGTTGGTTTTTCCCTCTCTGCTGTGGGGTTGGTTTCTCCCTCTCTGCTGTGGGGTTGGTTTTTCCCTCTCTGCTGTGGAGTTGGTTTTTCCCTCTCTGCTGTGGGGTTGGTTTCTCCCTCTCTGCTGTGGGGTTGGTTTTTCCCTCTCTGCTGTGGGGTTGGATTTTCCCTCTCTGCTGTGGGGTTGGTTTTTCCCTCTCTGCTGTGGAGTTGGTTTCTCCCTCTCTGCTGTGGGGTTGGTTTTTCCCTCTCTGCTGTGGGGTTGGTTTTTCCCTCTCTTCTGTGGGGTTGGTTTTTCCCTCTCTGCTGTGGGGTTGGTTTCTCCCTCTCTGCTGTGGGGTTGGTTTTTCCCTCTCTGCTGTGGGGTTGGTTTCTCCCTCTCTGCTGTGGGGTTGGTTTCTCCCTCTCTGCTGTGGAGTTGGTTTCTCCCTCTCTGCTGTGGGGTTGGTTTTTCCCTCTCTGCTGTGGGGTTGGTTTTTCCCTCTCTTCTGTGGGGTTGGTTTCTCCCTCTCTGCTGTGGGGTTGGTTTCTCCCTCTCTGCTGTGGAGTTGGTTTCTCCCTCTCTGCTGTGGGGTTGGTTTCTCCCTCTCTGCTGTGGGGTTGGTTTTTCCCTCTCTGCTGTGGAGTTGGTTTCTCCCTCTCTGCTGTGGGGTTGGTTTTTCCCTCTCTGCTGTGGAGTTGGTTTCTCCCTCTCTGCTGTGGAGTTGGTTTCTCCCTCTCTGCTGTGGGGTTGGTTTTTCCCTCTCTGCTGTGGGGTTGGTTTCTCACTCTCTGCTGTGGAGTTGGTTTCTCCCTCTCTGCTGTGGGGTTGGTTTCTCCCTCTCTGCTGTGGGGTTGGTTTCTCCCTCTCTGCTGTGGGGTTGGTTGTTCCCTCTCTGCTGTGGAGTTGGTTTTTCCCTCTCTGCTGTGGGGTTGGTTTTTCCCTCTCTGCTGTGGGGTTGGTTTTTCCCTCTCTGCTGTGGGGTTGGTTTTTCCCTCTCTGCTGTGGGGTTGGTTTTTCCCTCTCTGCTGTGGGGTTTGTTTTTCTCTCTCTGCTGTGGGGTTGGTTTTTCCCTCTCTGCTGTGGGGTTGGTTTCTCCCTCTCTGCTGTGGAGTTGGTTTTTCCCTCTCT
Source organism: Salmo salar (assembly GCF_965601325.2). NCBI lineage: Eukaryota > Metazoa > Chordata > Actinopteri > Salmoniformes > Salmonidae > Salmo > Salmo salar. The sequence goes on from NC_138316.1 coordinate 39,601,195, forward strand.
GCTGTGGGGTTGGTTTTTCCCTCTCTGCTGTGGGGTTGGTTTTTCCCTCTCTGCTGTGGGGTTGGTTTTTCCCTCTCTGCTGTGGGTTTGGTTTTTCCCTCTCTGCTGTGGAGTTGGTTTTTCCCTCTCTGCTGTGGGGTTGGTTTCTCCCTCTCTGCTCTGGAGTTGGTTTTTCCCTCTCTGCTGTGGGGTTGGTTTTTCCCTCTCTGCTGTGGGGTTGGTTTTTCCCTCTCTTCTGTGGGGTTGGTTTTTCCCTCTCTGCTGTGGAGTTGGTTTTTCCCTCTCTGCTGTGGAGTTGGTTTCTCCCTCTCTGCTGTGGGGTTGGTTTTTCCCTCTCTGCTGTGGGGTTGGTTTCTCACTCTCTGCTGTGGAGTTGGTTTCTCCCTCTCTGCTGTGGGGTTGGTTTCTCCCTCTCTGCTGTGGGGTTGGTTTCTCCCTCTCTGCTGTGGGTTTGGTTTTTCCCTCTCTGCTGTGGGGTTGGTTTCTCCCTCTCTGCTGTGGGGTTGGATTTTCCCTCTCTGCTGTGGAGTTGGTTTCTCCCTCTCTGCTGTGGAGTTGGTTTTTCCCTCTCTGCTGTGGGGTTGGTTTTTCCCTCTCTGCTGTGGGGTTGGTTTCTCCCTCTCTGCTGTGGGGTTGGTTTTTCCCTCTCTGCTGTGGGGTTGGTTTTTCTCTCTCTGCTGTGGGGTTGGTTTTTCCCTCTCTGCTGTGGGGTTGGTTTCTCCCTCTCTGCTGTGGAGTTGGTTTCTCCCTCTCTGCTGTGGAGTTGGTTTCTCCCTCTCTGCTGTGGAGTTGGTTTTTCCCTCTCTGCTGTGGGGATGGTTTTTCCCTCTCTGCTGTGGAGTTGGTTTTTCCCTCTCTGCTGTGGAGTTGGTTTTTCCCTCTCTGCTGTGGGGTTGGTTTTTCCCTCTCTGCTGTGGGGTTGGTTTTTCCCTCTCTGCTGTGGAGTTGGTTTCTCCCTCTCTGCTGTGGAGTTGGTTTTTCCCTCTCTGCTGTGGAGTTGGTTTTTCCCTCTCTGCTGTGGAGTTGTTTTTTCCCTCTCTGCTGTGGAGTTGGTTGTTCCCTCTCTGCTGTGGAGTTGGTTTTTCCCTCTCTGCTGTGGAGTTGGTTTTTCCCTCTCTGCTGTGGAGTTGGTTTTTCCCTCTCTGCTGTGGAGTTGGTTTCTCCCTCTCTGCTGTGGAGTTGGTTTTTCCCTCTCTGCTGTGGAGTTGGTTTTTCCCTCTCTGCTGTGGGGTTGGTTTTCCCTCTCAGCTGTGGAGTTGGTTTTACGGCTGAACACTTCACTAAAATGCCCACAGAAACACAAGGA
>NC_138316.1:39605000-39607500 GCF_965601325.2 Salmo salar
TCATTAGGGGAGAAAATACAGACGAACCTCTTCAATGGCTGTGACATTTCCTTCTCCCAGACCAAATGGGAAAATAATACTCTTTCTTTTAGCATTAGTGTAATTTACAGGATCCTACTTTTGCTCCTTTTAGCTGTTCGACTGTTGAATGAAACAAATGTTTTGGTTTTCTCACTGGAGCCTTGCTGTTTCTTTGAAAAGCCAAATTGTCTGGCGGCCATGCGAGACTCTACTAAGTTAATGATATTATCTAGTTCCTATGTTTTAGGTTCTTCATCAGTGCGGAAAATAGGATACTCATAAAACTGAAGAAATCAAATAAATCCTTCGTTTTGTGAGCTCTAAAAAACGAGATATTTCGTAGTGACACCGGTTCGGAGCTGTCCGTTCAGCACCACGCCACATTCCACAAGGTTCCACGGAACGCTGAGAAGGACGAAAACCTTTGAATGATAGGCCTACTTTTGCTGTTGTCCTATATGATAACTAACAGGTACACAACACTGTAATTAAGAAAAACATCACTGGCATAAAGTTACCTGTCACCATGAAGCACTGAGTTTTTGTTATTTGTGCAGAAACATTCGTTGAAGGTGAGAGCGCTTATGACTCTATTTCAGCGCTAGGGGGCAGCCACGCTCCACAAGCAGAACTAAGGGGAAGGTAAAATCCCAGGGCTGAATTTCTTCTGCACGGTGCAGTGTCCAACTAGTCTGCCTTCCCAGGCCGACTGCATATCATCTCCAATAAACAACGATCATATTTCATTATTAACAATTTAACACTTAGTGAGATCACCTTAGTTCTCAAATCACAATATTTACTGTCTTTTCTTGCCTGCACGTTTTCATAGAAGGCATGCGTAAAGTTACAATTATTATACTTTTACTATACTCAAAGCCAGCTCTGGAGAAAAAGACGCCACGTTATTGAGTTATATTACTGTACTGGGATCAGTGCCACTATAACTGATCAGATTGTGAGAGAGTTAACACTGCTTTGAGCACATTAAGTAGGCCTAGGTAAGATGTGGTTTAACGGTGCAGTTTACTAAACAGTAGTGGGAGTTGTTACACATGAAGCTATGTATCTTCGAACAGCGTTGACCGGAGACCACATTGGTAAACTAGCATATTTGAGCTGCATTAAGGAATCACAAGTGGTGGCAATTGTCTGTTTAAGATTTACTAGCTCTGCACCTTTTGTTCAGCCCTTTTTATTTGTCTCCTTTACATATGTATAGAGGGAGGGAAAGGTCTCCCGGGGGAGGAGGACACAGAACTCTCAGGAGGATCAAACTAGGCCAAAAGTTAGTCTGAGGCCAGGGGGATTCATATCATTATTGTTGGGTCACTATGTGTGTGTGTGTGTGTGTGTGTGTGTGTGTGTGTGTGTGTGTGTGTGTGTGTGTGTGTGTGTGTGTGTGTGTGTGTGTGTGTGTGTGTGTGTGTGTGTGTGTGTGTCCAACTTCCATGGGTTTTGGGAAGCGCACTGCAACATCTCCAGCGTGGCGTGACTCTCCATAGTCTGCAGCCGAGTAACAAATTACAGACGCGGATTCCATGGAGCCCCGGCCTCGCCCCCGGAGTGGTGGTCTCAGTGGATGCCCCGGAGCAGCCGTCAAGGGTTGGGGAAAGGCGAGGGCTAGGCTGCGCGTAAATCACCGCCTCAAAGCCCGGAATGGACTTTTCCCTGCCAAGGGAGGAGATCTCCCATTTTGTAAATCTTGATTCATTGTGAAGGGGAAGAGTGAGGAGGTGATTTGTTAAAAACGCAACAATGGGGCGTCGGGGTCGGATAAGCTGAAATGCCACTGAACGCAGTACTTTACTAGGAGTTGGAGTGGGCAGACAGGAGGACAATGTGCGGAGGATTGCGGGGGATTGGTCCATCTGTTCCTCTGACCAGAACAATCCGAGATGGGGCCAGCCTACGATGTAAACTTTTTCAACACCATTCTCCTGTATTATTAGGGGGATTAGTAAATCCCCAGCCCAAACAATATCTCATGTGATTCGCATAAATTAAATGTGTATGATGTTGATAATGGTGATGATGAAGATGGTGATGATGAAGATGATGAAGATGGTGATGATGATGATGATGATGATGATGAGGATGATGATGATGATGATGATGAAGCTGATGATGATGAAGATGATGAAGATGATGATGATGATGATGATGATGATGATGATGATGATGATGAAGATGGTGATGATGAAGATGATGGTGGTGATGATGAAGATGATGATGATGATGATGAAGATGGTGATGATGATGATGATGATGATAATGAAGATGATGATGATGATGATGATGATGATGATGATGATGATGATGATGATGATGATGATGATGATGATGATGATGATGATGAATAAGACTGCTGGTCATCAGCAGCTGCACTGTGCTATATAGTTGTAACCTGGTCCAGTAGGCCTGGTTCAGAAATATATCTTTTTTATTTTATTAAAATGCAGGTTTTAGTCATCACCGT